>NC_041385.1:293876446-293886238 GCF_002162155.2 Triticum dicoccoides
CCTCTCCACCGACCCACGGCCCTCCGGAAGCCCTGCAACGCCGCCACCATCGCCGTTCCGTCGCCGGCCACCGAAGCTCACCGCTGTCGATTCGCCGCCTCCGACGCCTCCCCGAGCTCCCCGAGGCCACCGTCGCAACCCCTGTGAGCTCCGCCACCGTTTCCCCCTCTTTCCCTCTTCGTTTGGTTGCCGTAGCCGTCGCCCCCTTGATGACCGAAACCCGCCGCCGTCTGTGATCGCCGCCGACGTGCCTCCGGCCACCTAGTGGCCCGGCTGTCGTGCTCAGCTTCCTCCCCGCGCTGCCTGGAACACGTAGGTGCCCCGCACGAGCCTCCCCGGCCACCGTAGCGTCAACCCCGAGCTCGCCCGAGCTCCGGCGACCGCCACGCTCGACGCCGGTGACGACTCCGGCCATCTTAGGCCCAGCCGCTACCACTACTCGACGCGGACGAGCGCCCGCGTCACGTAGACGCTCTCCGCCGGCCATTTGGTCGCCGGAGGAGGAAACCCGCACCCCTCCGCCGTCTCTGGCTCCGCCGGCGACGAGTCGCGGGTCAACTCCGGCGAGTTGACCCAGGTTTGACCTTCCCCGTGTGTCACTGACGTGTGGGCCACCCCCCCTGACATTTTAGTTAGTATTAGTTTAACACTAATTAACCTAGGTTAGTTAGCTGATTAGTCGCTGACCAGTGGGCCCCGGCCCCACAAACAGTTTAGTTAGAATTAACTTAAGGCTAATTAACTTGGTTAATTAGTTGTTTCACTGACCAGTGGACCCCACTGGTCAGCTTTGACCTGAATCTGCCCGTTGACCTGCTGAGGTCAGCATGAGGTCATGCTGACGCAATAATTCCTTTCTGGAATTAAATAAATTAGGAAATGATTTATAATTCCAGAAAATTATATAAACTTCAATAAAGCATAGAAAATTAACCGTAACTCCAAATTAAATAAATTATATATGAAAAATTATCAGAAAAATTCAAGGAATCCATCTGTACCATTTTCATGCATGTTAGAACAACTTATAGCTGCTGTTTAGCACAAATCAATTAAATGGCATTTGAATAATCACATATGGAGTTTGAATTTGAATCTTGTATTCAAACCAACTTCATTTAATCTGTTGCTAGTTGCATTAGCCCAAAACACATTCATTTTGCCATGTCATGATCATGCATCATATTGTGCATTGCATTGATTGTGTTCCCTTCTGTGTTGCCGGTATTTGTCGCCTCTCGATAGACGTGATACCGATGATGTGATCGTTGACACCGATGAAGACTCAATGTTATCTTCAGAAGTGCCAGGCAAGCAAAACCCCCTTGTTCATTCCGATACAATCCTACTCTCTCGCTCCTGCTCTCTTTTACTGCATTAGGACAACAACGATTCATCTGTTACTTGCTGCGGTAGCTGAACCCCTTTATCCTTTGCATGACCTGTCATTGGCACAGTAAATAGATGAAACCCACTAGCATGAGTAGGAGTTGTTTGAGCCCTGATGTGCCTACTCATTCATGCTTGTTTGTCATGCCTGCTACTGCTTAGAGTTGAGTCAGGTCTGATTCATCGAGGATGAATCAGAGGTGTGTGAACATGTCCTACTATGTGTGAGCTAAGTGTGTGAACACGATTTGGTAAAAGGTGTCGGTGAGAGGCCATGTAGGAGTACATGGTGGGTTGTCTCATTGAAGCCGTCCTTAGGAACTGAGTTCTGTGTTTGTGATCCATGATTCAGCTACTACCATGCATTGGGCCCTGAAATATGACCCCGCTCGACTTCTTATTCACCCTAGTCCTCTGTCCAGGAGTTGCAAGTAGTTTCTGGTGTTTGTAGCTTACTGGAGGCCGTGGACAGCGCTGACCGTAGGGGTGGGCTGTGATGCGGTAGGTACGTGGCACGGTGTACCGGATGCCTGTTTGGTATCTCGGGAACCCTGTTCACATCATTTGGGGCTGTGAGCGAAACTCCGGCCGGATCTCCTCATGGATGGAACCCGAATAGGCGATAAACCTGGACTAGAGACTTGAGTGTTTAGGTAGGTCGTGGTCTACACCCACGTCGGCTTTCGCTTGAAGTCTGCCGAGCACATGTCGTGTGCAGACGCTAAGTGGTGGAAACATGTATGAAGAAGTACACCCCTGCAGGGTTAACATCATCTATTCGAATAGCCGTGTCCGCGGTAAAGGACTTCTGGGTTGCTTATATCAGTTCATAGACAAGTGAAAGTGGATACTCTAAAATACGCAAGATAAGCGTGAGTGCTATGGATGGCGTTCTCGTAGGGAGACGGGAGCGAATCCATAGTGGTGTATTGATATGGTGAATATGTGGACTCGTGTGCGCCACCTCAAGAGTTACTTGCAGTCGTAGTTTAGGATAGCCACCGAGTCAAAGCTGGCTTGCTGCAGTCAAACCCCTCCACCCCCTTGTTGATAATGATGCATATGTAGATAGATCTGATGTAAGTCTTGCTGGGTACATTTGTACTCACGTTTGCCCATTTATGTTTTTGCAGAGAGACTTCGGTCTCGCTAGTAGTTCCGCTTGGACTTCGACGTTTAGCTTGATACCTCAGCTACGATCTTGTGCCCTCGGCAGGATCTGATAGATAGTCAGGCTTCTCAGCCTTTTTCATTTATAGATGTCTGTACCCAGACATGATAGCTCCCGCTTGTGCTTTGATTTGTATGCTCTGATTGTTGGGTCATGAGACCCCTGTTTGTAATATCTCGCTCCTCGGAGCCTATTGAATAAGTACTTGTGTCGTAGAGTCATGTTGTGATGCTTCGTTGTATTTGCACATATCGAGCATATTGTGTGTATGATTGAAATGCTTGGTATGTGTGGGATCTGACTATCTAGTTGTTTATCTTTAGTAGCCTCTCTTACCGGGAAATGTCTCCTAGTGTTACCGCTGAGCCATGGTAGCTTGCTACTGCTCTGGAACACTTAGGCTGGCCGGCATGTGTCCTTCTTCGTTCCTGTGTCTGTCCCTTCGGGGAAATATCACGCATTGAGTACCGGAGTCCTGTTAGCCCGCTACAGCCCGGTTTACCGGAGTCCTGCTAGCCCAGTGCTACAGCCCGGACCCACTTGCTGATGACCGACACGTTCGAAGCTGGGTCATGGATGCCTGTCCCTGTAAGTCTGTGCCACTTTGGGTTTACGACTAGTCATGTCAGCCCGGGCTCCTTATCATATGGATGCTAGCGACACTATCATATACGTGAGCCAAAAGGCGCAAACGGTCCCGGGCAAAGGTAAGGCGACACCCGTGGGGATACCGTGCGTGAGGCCGCAAAGTGATATGAGGTGTTACCGGCTAGATCGATGTGACATCGAGTCGGGGTCCTGACAGTGTTGGTATAGAGGCCATGTAGGAGTACATGGTGGGTTGTCTCATTGAAGCCGTCCTCAGGAACTGAGTTCTGTGTTTGTGATCCATGATTCAGCTACTACCATACATTGGGCCCTGAAATATGACCCCGCTCGACTTCTTATTCACCCTAGTCCTCTGTCCAGGAGTTGCAAGTAGTTTCTGGTGTTTGTAGCTTACTGGAGGCCGTGGACAGCGCTGACCGTAGGGGTGGGCTGTGATGCGGTAGGTACGTGGCACGGTGTACCGGATGCCCGTTTGGTATCTCGGGAACCCTGTTCACATCGTTTGGGGCTGTGAGCGAAACTCCGGCCGGATCTCCTCATGGATGGAACCCGAATAGGCGATAAACCTGGACTAGAGACTTGAGTGTTTAGGTAGGTCGTGGTCTACACCCACGTCGGCTTTCGCTTGAAGTCTGCCGAGCACATGTCGTGTGCAGACGCTAAGTGGTGGAAACATGTATGAAGAAGTACACCCCTGCAGGGTTAACATCATCTATTCGAATAGCCGTGTCCACGGAAAAGGACTTCTGGATTGCTTATATCAGTTCATAGACAAGTGAAAGTGGATACTTTAAAATACGCAAGATAAGTGTGAGTGCTATGGATGGCGTTCTCGTAGGGAGACGGGAGCGGATCCATAGTGGTGTATTGATATGGTGAATATGTGGACTCGTGTGCGCCACCTCAAAAGAGTCGCTTGCAGTCGTAGCTTAGGATAGCCACCGAGTCAAAGCTGGCTTGCTGCAGTTAAACCCCACCATCCCCTTGTTGATAATGATGCATGTGTAGATAGATCTGATGTAAGTCTTGCTGGGTACATTTGTACTCACGTTTGCCTATTTTATGTTTTTGCAGAGAGACTTCGGTCTCACTAGTAGTTCCACGTGGTCTTCGACGTTTAGCTTGATACCTCAGCTACGATCTTGTGCCCTCGGCAGGATCTGATAGATAGTCAGGCTTCTCAGCCTTTTTCATTTATAGATGTCTGTACTCAGACATGATAGCTTCCGCGTGTGCTTTGATTTGTATGCTCTGATTGTTGGGTCATGAGACCCATGTTTGTAATATCTCGCTCCTCGGAGCCTATTGAATAAATTACTTGAGTCGTAGAGTCATGTTGTGATGCCATGTTGTATTTGCACATATCGAGCATATTGTGTGTATGCTATTGAAATGCTTGGTATGTGTGGGATCTGACCATCTAGTTGTTTATCTTTAGTAGCCTCTCTTACCGGGAAATGTCTCCTAGTGTTTCCACCGAGCCATGGTAGCTTGCTACTGCTCTGGAACACTTAGGCTGGCCGGCATGTGTCCTTCTTTGTTCCTGTGTCTGTCCCTTCGGGGAAATGTCATGCGATGAATACCGGAGTCCTGTTAGCCCGCTACAGCCCGGTTCACCGGAGTCCTGCTAGCCCAGTGCTACAGCCTGGATTCACTCGCTGATGACCGACACGTTCGATGCTGGGTCATGGATGCCTGTCCCTGTAAGTCTGTGCCACTTTGGGTTTACGACTAGCCATGTCAGCCCGGGCTCCTTATCATATGGATGCTAGCGACACTATCATATACGTGTGCCAAAAGGCGCAAACGGTCCCGGACAAAGGTAAGGCGACACCCGTGGGAATACCGTGCGTGAGGCCGCAAAGTGATATGAGGTGTTACATGCTAGATCGATGTGGCATTGAGTCGGGGTCCTGACAGCGTTGGTATCAGAGCCTGACTGCCTGTAGGTTTACCAAGCCAAACTGGTCGAAGTTGAGTCTAGAAATTCTTTAGTTATATAAGGGAATTGATTGTGGGATGGAACGTAAGGCTCTTTTTACTCCTTATACTTTATGCCCTTCTGATCTGAGTCATCATCTTCTCTTCTACGGGGATTAAGAACTAGGCTATCTCTTCTTTCTATCAGGATCACGTGTTACTAATCCGTAGACTTATAAGATTGTTGGATTAAGTCTCAGTTCAGTTCCTACTACTTCCGTATGATAATTGTTGATCTCGAAACCTTGATATTGTGCTTCTGAGTGGTTATGCCACCATTTTTGTGAATGTCTCAAATCTTTTCTGAGCATTTACACCCGTTATGCTGTCCGAGTCATTCCAGGTTTCTAAATAGTCTGATGCATTTGCAAATCCTTTCCCTCTGGTTTCGATGTTCCTTTATGCCAGCTCAATCACACTAATTGTTAAGTTGAGGTACTCTACTGCCTCGACCTTTATGTTGGAGTTATTGTTATGACCCTAGGTGTCTCAGGGGATCATCTAGTAGTCTAGCCATGTTTTGTGTTCCCAGTGTGATGATTCTGGCCATCATTCTCGAAAGCATCCCGTGATGCTACTTAGTAATAGGTATTCTGTTCCTGGGTTCTTGAACCCGAGATTCACTCTACCTACTTCATGTTGATAGTAATTGCTAGTGCCTTTAGGATATTAGTAACCTTTGCATTAGTCCTCGATGTTCGTGGTATTCCTTTCTTCCAAATACTATGAACCGCTTATGGCAGATGTTCCTCGCTGATCGAAAGATCACAATCAGAGTGCTCTTGATGGGTTCTCGATTCTACATTGTGACTCTGCTAGTTCTACCTTTCTGCATGGGTTATCCGGAAGAAATATGTGGAATTCGTTCGACATGCTAAACCATGCATCCACAACTCAGAAAATCGTATGTTCCTTTGAGTTGTCCCTCTTTAGTTGTCTTCTGACCCTCGTCTATCAATTGATAGTCAAGAGTATGCGTGCGTTCGTTTATCGATGCCTATTACTCTTGTGGTCCGTCAAGCCATTCTATCGCGGAATGACTAGGAGAAACAAACTCCAGTACCTCTTCCATATCTAGGATTGGGTCAAAACAATTGTACTCCGCAGATCAAAATGCCAATCCAGCTTTTGCTCTGTTCTACCTTGGAGTATTACCATCTTTTATATCGGGATTGTTATAGGAATTGCACACCATCCTATGAACTCTTGGTACAGTGATACTTTTGCCATCATTGTTCAATCCTCGGTTCCTGTGTTATTGTAACCGGAATGCCGACAAATGAATCATGGCGTGTGAAATCAATACTCCCAGCAACCTCGTTGCTTGGTAGTTAAAGGATAATAATTTCAATCTTAGCATGTTGGTTTTTAAATCATCCCTCTAAGACTGATCGTGCTACCTAGTCCTTATTTCGGTGCACCCTTCGATTGATGAGTTAGGATCTTGTCAAGTCCTCACTCATTTGATCATATCGTCTTGCCCTCAAAAGCGAGATTGTTCTCGAGCTTAGTAACATACCGTTGGTTCGTGATTTTCTGGATGTCTTCTCGGAAGTATTACCAGGTTGTCACCTGACTGTTATGTTGAGCTCGTGATCAAGTTGGTTTCTTGTGAACCACCCTTTCTCCAAGAATCTGTGATGGATATCCCGGAGCTAGTTGGTTAAGCTAGACAACAACTTGGAGAGTTGGAGGATAAAAGCTTGCCTAACTTAGTTCGTTCCAAAGGGATAATCTTGTGTAGTGTGTGTTGAAGAAAGATGATATCTTCATCGATTGGTCCCTGTGATCAGTTGCTGGACCTATTGTCTTATCAATCCTTTGATTTGAGTGTGGGCTATCGTCAAATCAAATCAGTACCAATGATGCTCGTAATGTTGTCTTATTCGTGGTTGATCCCTCGAGCATACACCATTACATCTTTGGCCTGACCAATGCTATCACCTGTTCACTTAACTATGGAATTCCTTTTAAAAGGAAACCCAGATGAATTGTTGTTGAGCCCATTGACAACATCCTTATCTCCTCCATGATTTTGTTGGACATTAAGCTAGTGTTGGAAACTTTTGAAAGCATTTTCTTCATGCTAGCTCATGAAGTATTTGTTGATGAAAGGAGTGAATTCCTTTTATACACGTGCATTTGGTGAAAGTTGCCGCCGTGAATTTGAGAAAGTTAGTTTTGCTTCCTCTGGAATCATCCCAAGTCAGTCATGCATACGTGCGAAGTATTCTGTGGTCTGGAGATTTGCAACCTCCATTCTATATGTATATCCTAGCACACCAAGCCACTGATTGAGTTGTTCAAAGATAAAGGAGTCTGTCCAAGGTGAACTCTTTGGACTTCCACGCGTGGAGACTTCGATGTCATTAATGATGGTTCCCCACCTGAACTCGGTAGTGTTTTATTATAAGACTACCACGTGGTCATGTTTGTCTGGGACAGCGTGTTCACATGTTTGTAGCAGAACCAGCTCATGTTTTGGAGCTTACTATCGTAGTTCATTCCCCGAGAATCTCGCAGCGTTGTCTCGTCGAATTGTGTTGCAAACTTTCATTTTTCTTCCTAGACTCGATGAGTCTGGAATATCCTGACACCAACCAGATCTGAATCTCAGGCAGATATGATGGTTTGGAACATTTCCCAAGAACTATAATATCGGTCCCTCGAAAACCGGTAAAGTGGATGTCCTGGCCAACACACCCAGCCGGAAGACCTGTTATTATAATATCTTGATTGAGGAAGTTGGCCACCTCCCCATAGGGATTTCGTAGGATTTACTCCCTAGTTGCCCCTATGGATTTTGAGATCCCGAAGTCCGACCTTTTACTTGATGTTCTAGATATCAAACCATATCTATGAATGGGTTACGCTAGCACATCAAGGAGAACATTAGAAGCGGAGTGCTAAATGTCTCTCGGTCGATCATCCAGATTTTGTTTCCTTGGCCTCGCCAAGGTGAAATCTAAGAAGGTGTTATCTTCCTTTGCATCGGCATCTTCCACCGGTATTCATCATGGTAGTAAGTTGTGTTGCCAGGATCCTTGACACGGATATTGGTAAAATCTTGATGATTATGGAAATGCTCAAGTTCTTGAGAGCACGCGCAAGTGCTAGGTTTGATCGTCGACATTAACTGTATAGTGCTCTCAGTTTCCTCGGTAAGGCTATGACCTTTTCAAACAGTGGATTCACTCTCTATTGTTGGGTTCTTCCCCAGTTACCAGAATCATTCCCATCATTTGCATTTTGTTCCCAGCTTGCACCGCCAATGTGCCATTCTACCATGGGTCTCTTCCATTTCCGGTGATAAGCAAATTCATCCATTACGTTGTCTTCAACAAGGTAATCCACATCATCCAAGTCTGAGTATGCCATTCTACCGACCCCCCTCCAAATGATCGCTTGTGATTGCCTTAGGCTGGTTTAAAGAGTTTCAATGATCTCTGAAGCAAAGGTAATTCTTTTTGCCACTTAAGGAAATAATCTACGAATCACCCTCCTCCAGGATGTTTCGTCGTGGTATCATAGCAACTCAACTCCTCGCTACGTTGACAATCGATTACCACCTTCTTAAGCGTGAAATTGTGGTCTACCTAGTGAACCTTCGTCATCTGCTTCACTCCATTCCTATGGATGTATACTTCATCTCTCAGCTCGAGAGATGTTGCTATGCCTCATTCCGTGAGTTAATCCTGAGTTGTTCGATCTTCGAGGAGATCGACCCTTCTAGAGTCTCCTTCTCTCCAGGTCATGTTGGCAGGATTTCTCAGAGCAAGACTTCAAGACAATAATGGTGAATGAATCAACGTTCAACTGAAGTGCACCCTGGATCGTGAAGATTATACTAGTTGCGTTTACCTTTCACCTTACCCTACGCTCGAATCTCGAGACGAGATTCTTGTTTAGTGGGGGTGAGTTGTCACATCCCTAGTTCTGACAATGCCTAGTGCATGCATTAGAGTGTTACATCATGTTTAAATTTCATTTAAACCTGAGATGGGGATTGACTAAGCCCTAGCACCAAATGAATTCAACTAGGGTCAAAATAAAACCTTTTCATTGAACTCAAAATGTCCTCTAAAAATGTTCAACATTTCTGGTTTGACGTGGAAGCATCTACCAAAAATGGTTTATATTTTTGCAGGACATACTTGGTCACTGAATTAAATCATATAGTATATTTCATTTGGGCATTTAAATGCTATTAAATATTTCAAATGCTCAAATAATCATAAACTAAAATGTTTACTGTTGGATATATTCTAAACAGTAGCCATGATTAGTTTCATGATTTTTGAAAGTGTCTGAGCATTTTTATTAAAGCCCTAAATTTACAGAATAATAGAAAACTGAGATAATTAGAAAAGAGAGAGAGAAAGACCCGTACCTGGGCCACTTACCTGTAGCCGGCCCAGCTGCACCAGTCCAGCCCACCGGGGCAGAGCGGCTGTCTTCAACCTCTGCCAGTAGGCAGAGGCGAAGTAGCACGCACGCACGCGCGCACGCGGAGGCCTCCACCTCCTGCTTCGCCGTGGCAGCCTCCCCGACTTCCTCGCGACGCCACGGAGACGTCCCCGACCCCCTCTCCCTTCTCCCTCTCTCCCGCGTCCTCATCCTCTCCCCGGAACCCTCTCCCCCCC
>NC_041385.1:293886248-293908743 GCF_002162155.2 Triticum dicoccoides
CCACCGGGCCTCCCTCGCTCCCCCGACTAGCCCAGAGGCTCCGCCTCGACCCCCTCTTCCCTCTCCACCAACCCACGGCCCTCCGGAAGCCCTGCAACGCCGCCACCATCGCCGTTCCGTCGCCGGCCACCGAAGCTCACCGCTGTCGATTCGCCGCCTCCGACGCCTCCCCGAGCTCCTCGAGGCCACCGTCGCAACCCCTGTGAGCTCCGCCACCGTTTCCCCCTCTTTCCCTCTTTGTTTGGTTGCCGTAGCCGTCGCCCCCTTGATGACCGAAACCCGCCGCCGTCTGTGATCGCCGCCGACGTGCCTCCGGCCACCTAGTGGCCCGGCTGTCGTGCTCAGCTTCCTCCCCGTGCTGCCTGGAACACGTAGGTGCCCCGCACGAGCCTCCCCGGCCACCGTAGCGTCAACCCCGAGCTCGCCCGAGCTCCGGCGACCGCCACGCTCGACGCCGGTGACGACTCCGGCCATCTTAGGCCCAGCCGCTGCCACTACTCGACGCGGACGAGCGCCCGCGTCACGTAGACGCTCTCCGCCGGCCATTTGGTCGCCGGAGGAGGAAACCCGCACCCCTCCGCCGTCTCTGGCTCCGCCGGCGACGAGTCGCGGGTCAACTCCGGCGAGTTGACCCAGGTTTGACCTTCCCCGTGTGTCACTGACGTGTGGGCCACCCCCCTGACATTTTAGTTAGTATTAGTTTAACACTAATTAACCTAGGTTAGTTAGCTGATTAGTCGCTGACCAGTGGGCCCCGGCCCCACAAACAGTTTAGTTAGAATTAACTTAAGGCTAATTAACTTGGTTAATTAGTTGTGTCACTGACCAGTGGACCCCACTGGTCAGGTTTGACCTGAATCTGCCCGTTGACCTGCTGAGGTCAGCATGAGGTCATGCTGACGCAATAATTCCTTTCTAGAATTAAATAAATTAGGAAATGATTTATAATTCCAGAAAATTATATAAACTTCAATAAAGCATAGAAAATTAACCGTAACTCCAAATTAAATAAATTATATATGAAAAATTATCAGAAAAATTCAAGGAATCCATCTGTACCATTTTCATGCATGTTAGAACAACTTATAGCTGCTGTTTAGCACAAATCAATTAAATGGCATTTGAATAATCACATATGGAGTTTGAATTTGAATCTTGTATTCAAACCAACTTCATTTAATCTGTTGCTAGTTGCATTAGCCCAAAACACATTCATTTTGCCATGTCATGATCATGCATCATATTGTGCAGTGCATTGATTGTGTTCCCTTCTGTGTTGCCGGTATTTGTCCCCTCTCGATAGACGTGATACCGATGATGTGATCGTTGACACTGATGAAGACTCAATGTTATCTTCAGAAGTGCCAGGCAAGCAAAACCCCCTTGTTCATTCCGATACAATCCTACTCTCTCGCTCCTGCTCTCTTTTACTGCATTAGGACAACACCGATTCATCTGTTACTTGCTGCGGTAGCTGAACCCCTTTATCCTTTGCATGACCTATCATTGCCACAGTAAATAGATGAAACCCACTAGCATGAGTAGGAGTTGTTTGAGCCCTGATGTGCCTACTCATTCATGCTTGTTTGTCATGCCTGCTACTGCTTAGAGTTGAGTCAGGTCTGATTCATCGAGGATGAATCAGAGGTGTGTGAACATGTCCTACTATGTGTGAGCTAAGTGTGTGAACACGATTTGGTAAAAGGTGTCGGTGAGAGGCCATGTAGGAGTACATGGTGGGTTGTCTCATTGAAGCCGTCCTTAGGAACTAAGTTCTGTGTTTGTGATCCATGATTCAGCTACTACCATGCATTGGGCCCTGAAATATGACCCCGCTCGACTTCTTATTCACCCTAGTCCTCTGTCCAGGAGTTGCAAGTAGTTTCTGGTGTTTGTAGCTTACTGGAGGCCGTGGACAGCGCTGACCGTAGGGGTGGGCTGTGATGCGGTAGGTACGTGGCACAGTGTACCGGATGCCCGTTTGGTATCTCGGGAACCCTGTTCACATCGTTTGGGGCTGTGAGCGAAACTCCGGCCGGATCTCCTCATGGATGGAACCCGAATAGGCGATAAACCTGGACTAGAGACTTGAGTGTTTAGGTAGGTCGTGGTCTACACCCACGTCGGCTTTCGCTTGAAGTCTGCCGAGCACATGTCGTGTGCAGACGCTAAGTGGTGGAAACATGTATGAAGAAGTACACCCCTGCAGGGTTAACATCATCTATTCGAATAGCCGTGTCCGCGGAAAAGGACTTCTGGATTGCTTATATCAGTTCATAGACAAGTGAAAGTGGATACTTTAAAATACGCAAGATAAGTGTGAGTGCTATGGATGGCGTTCTCGTAGGGAGACGGGAGCGGATCCATAGTGGTGTATTGATATGGTGAATATGTGGACTCGTGTGCGCCACCTCAAAAGAGTCGCTTGCAGTCGTAGTTTAGGATAGCCACCGAGTCAAAGCTGGCTTGCTGCAGTTAAACCCCACCATCCCCTTGTTGATAATGATGCATGTGTAGATAGATCTGATGTAAGTCTTGCTGGGTACATTTGTACTCACGTTTGCCTATTTTATGTTTTTACAGAGAGACTTCGGTCTCACTAGTAGTTCCACGTGGTCTTCGACGTTTAGCTTGATACCTCAGCTACGATCTTGTGCCCTCGGCAGGATCTGATAGATAGTCAGGCTTCTCAGCCTTTTTCATTTATAGATGTCTGTACTCAGACATGATAGCTTCCGCGTGTGCTTTGATTTGTATGCTCTGATTGTTGGGTCATGAGACCCATGTTTGTAATATCTCGCTCCTCGGAGCCTATTGAATAAATTACTTGAGTCGTAGAGTCATGTTGTGATGCCATGTTGTATTTGCACATATCGAGCATATTGTGAGTATGCTATTGAAATGCTTGGTATGTGTGGGATCTGACCATCTAGTTGTTTATCTTTAGTAGCCTCTCTTACCGGGAAATGTCTCCTAGTGTTTACACCGAGCCATGGTAGCTTGCTACTGCTCTGGAACACTTAGGCTGGCCGGCATGTGTCCTTCTTCGTTCCTGTGTCTGTCCCTTCGGGGAAATGTCACGCGATGAATACCGGAGTCCTGTTAGCCCGCTACAGCCCGGTTCACCGGAGTCCTGCTAGCCCAGTGCTACAGCCTGGATTCACTCGCTGATGACCGACACGTTCGATGCTGGGTCATGGATGCCTGTCCCTGTAAGTCTGTGCCACTTTGGGTTTACGACTAGCCATGTCAGCCCGGGCTCCTTATCATATGGATGCTAGCGACACTGTCATATACGTGTGCCAAAAGGCGCAAACAGTCCCGGGCAAAGGTAAGGCGACACCCGTGGGAATACCGTGCGTGAGGCCGCAAAGTGATATGAGGTGTTACATGCAAGATCGATGTGGCATTGAGTCGGGGTCCTGACAGCGTGCCACAGTCCATCTATACTACTACTATTGCTGAATGCACATTCAGCCCGATTGGCATATTTGTAGGTCTGGCACAGCAATCCAAATGAAATGTCTCCGAGTCTTATCAATTAATACAGACTTGTGCTCAAATAAAATTACAAACCAAAAAACAAAAAAAATTATTACATGATCTCTAAAACAAATGGTTTGATTGATTACATGAACAGACAACACAAAGATTATTCAACTATGGAAAGAACATTTCACCTATGATTTACCAAGTAGGAATTTAATTTCCTTTTTTCCTTCAGGACCTTAACAATCTGGTCAGCCTCAGCTTCCTTCGTTTTGAAATCCACCAAATATTTAATGGTTGTCTTGAGTACTGCTTGTGATTGTGTTGTTTGCTTCCTCAACATGTCAACTTCATCTCTAAGTGCAGAAGCAGAATCTCTTTCTACCACTAGTTTAGCCTCTAGAGCATCAGCAGTTGGCAATTCATAATGCACGATTGGGCCGGTGCCACTGCTGTGGGATGATGCAACGTCCATGGGGACCTCGCTCTTTCATCTTGGGCTAACCTGTTTTGCCATTAAAGTTCCAATTGGGTTCAGAAAAGTTGAAGTTAGCAAAACATCTCAACTGGGAGTTATAACAGCAAACCAGTTAAACAAACAAGGAATTCAAAAGTTTCAATTGGATGCTGAAAAGTACTCCCTCCGTCCCAAAATGTAAGACGTTTTGTAACACTATGCTGGTGTCAAAAAGCGTCCTATATTATGGGATGGAGGGAGTAGTTATTAACATCATTGTAACCCATTGTTGCAGCAGCAAAGCAGTTAAACAAACAACTAGATATTTAAGTTAAGGCAAACAGGTAATTCTTAACAGTAAGTATCAAACACATAGATAGGCGCAGTCTATAATATGATTAACAGGCTGTGCCATTATGTAATCAGTAGAAAACTAAATTAAGCCAAGCAACGTAATTGAACAATTTTGCAATAAGTGGGTAACTAAAATTCCGAGAAAGAGGTAACTGAATTTATGCTAGTTCTTTGTACAGGCACACTGCAACTTCTTTTTCGCTTACAAGGTTGTACAAAGGAGTCCATGGCATCAATTGCTTGGATACGCAGTCCCAATACTTCTTTCTTCCCACACTGCATGGGTAAGTCGAATGGTTAATCTGGTAAGATGATGCGTCCTTGATATGTTATATGAGGACGTGTAGTCAGACTAGTTGTAGCCAAACCCATCACACTGGCTTTTACTCTATATTTCATGCGATTAGTTTTGGCATATCGAGATCTAAGAAATCTACAATAGGATGAAAAGACTGGCATCCTTCACATTATTGGCGAACTCGGTTCATAGAAACAAGCAGTTCAACCATTCTGTGGGTAAATGAAAAGCGCCACTGGAATATTTTTCTCTATCCAATCATACACGCAAAAAGGGGTGACGCCACCATATGGGCTGGTATGGGCGGCCGCCTCACCTGGCTGGAAAGTGTGCACCTAGTTTGAGTCGTCCAGGTTGGTCCACGCTAGTTTTGTTCGTCCCAACGCACGAGCAGGCAATGTAAAAAATGAAGAATTTTTTTTCAATTTGGATGGGCCAATAACATAAGTGCAAGGCAGGCCCTATAGCAAGCTCGCGGCCCAAACGAGCGCCTCCCATATAGATCGATAGCAGGAAAAATCCCAGTTCATTTGCTCCAGCCTCCAGCCTGGTTCGCTCCTAACCTAGCCGCCGCTGGACAGACCGACACAGCACTTCCTCGCGCCCTCATTGGAGGGCGGTCGCTGGGCTTCAAGCGAATGGAAGGACAAGAAGATGAAGATCCAACCCTGGGTGTAGCCTGCATGGGAGGCAGCGGCGGCAGCACGGGCATGGCGTCGAGCTTGCGCAAACGGACAGTCGCAGCTTGCAAGAGTAGCATGCGCAACGAGTAGGTACATCATATCCCTGATTATATCTACTTCAACTCTTCAATTTCTGGCCAATAGTTAAACCTGACGGTGTTGTAAAACTGCTTGTATGTAGGGAATCTATGAGAAAATGAAACCAATTTCTACTTATTTTATAACTCCCCCAATCAATACTGAACTGACTGAATCTGATGTATCTAATCCAGTTTCCGGTGCAAACATACAAGCTCATGTTGTTCTTGAGCCTACAAAATTCATATGTATATGATGAACACCATGGTAGTGAGAAAACTTTTGGATGGATTCAGACTTATGACCTACAAAATAGCACAACAAATTGAGCCAATGTCAACTTTTCGAAACTTAGTATGGCACAAATTTGAAATAATTACCCGTGTGCCAGGTCCTCGGTTCAAATCTTACAATGTACACCGAATTGAAACAACGATATTAAGTCTCGTACTATGTACATTCAAATGTTGTTTTTAGTCCCCCCCCCCCCGCGTGCACAAACGCTACATACTTCCTGTATCGGTCAATCTTCCTCTCCTAACCACCTTAGGAAGCTATCGGTTTCCAACACACGTTCATTCTTTCTCACCATGTTTCAATCTCTAAGTCTCTCAACTACACAACCCCTTTTTCCACTCCTGTTACCAAATGTATTTACCTCACACACCCGCCATTGCACCCCATGCCGAGCTCTCTCTCTCTCTCCCCCCCTCTCGCGCTAAATACATGCATTGCCTATCTAGCCCCCAACCTCTCATGCACAGGAACGCACGTTGTATATCTAGGTCACTCCTTCGAGACTGTTTCACTCTTTCTTCCGCACGGCGGGCCACACTCTCTCAATCTCGCTCTCTTTATCTGAGTCTCATTTAACCTCGTTTTCTTTCACACACAAATGATATATTTCCCTGTTCGGGCCTCGAAGGACACACTCTATACTCTCTCACGCAGATTGTCTATCTAGGTCAGTCCATCCAAGCCGCCGCCACTCTTTCGACCTCATGGTGGCCACGCTCACTCAATCTCTCTCTCTCTCTCTCTTTGTGTGTGTGTGTGTGTGTGTCTCGATTTACCTCGCTCTTTCTCGGACAAAAACGATATATCACCATGTTTGAGCCTAATTCGACCTATTCACATTGTATACGCTCTCACACACATCGTCTATCAAGGTCTCTCTCTCCAACCCGTCTCACTCTTTCGATCGCACGGCGACCCTATGTGATTGGTTGACCTTGCTTCCTCCCACGCACAAAATATATCTACATGTCTGTGACTGGATCATCTCTCAAGCTCTATCTTACAGCCCTCACCCTTACCAAAAGCTCAATCGGACAATATCTCTCCGGAGCATATATATTTGTTCAATGAATGTTGGACCACACTCACTTTGTCTCTCTATCTATATGTCTCTCGATTGACCTCGCTTTCTCATACCGTATCTTCCACGAATTGAAGCTACTACCTCTCCATCCCTTGCAAAGCCGGAGCTATTTACATTGCGAGTGGCACTCCAACCTTGGATTAATTTGTGTAGGCATTTATTCCGGTCGGTTTAGATTATATTTTCATAGCATTCGGCCCACAACTACTCCAAACGCCGTTGCAACCCACGCAACTCCCCTAGTTGATTCCCTCTGGCTCGGTCATCGCTCTCTCGCACGTCCTTTCTCACCTTCAACGTCGCACCATGGTATTATTGAAAACTATGTTGTTCTCTTTAGTTATTATAAATAAGCTACAAAACTACACACCGATAGTCCACTTGGAATGGAACAAATTTCGACCCACAAATTAAAGTGCTACAAACTACACACCAAGGGGCCCACATGTCACGAAACAAATTTGGACCCATATACAAATTAAAAAACAAAGGACGAGGATCGAACATGCGACCGGGACTTCAAGCCGCACGTCAATAGGCAACATACGTAGAATAGCAATGTTTGTTATACCCCCTTTGTTCACATAATGTTTTTATATTACCACAGCCTAATTAATGGATAACATGTAATATTATTTTTAGTACTATTCGCCTTCACTTACTGGTGGGTTCCATGTGTGCTCTCTCTCTCTCCTCCCCTTCTGCGTTTAGATGCACGGGCAAATAGGAAGAACTCGCGGGCGATGTTGCCGTTGACCATTTCTGGACGCGTTCACAACTCACAAGTCATGGCACTAGTTTCACGTACTAGCAGCACTAGTCAGTGTGTACGTGCAATGCACGTTAATTTGGAAATATATTAAGTGCATGTGGATATTAACTACTAGGATATTATTTGCGTGTTGCCATGTAATTAGCACTAATTTTGGCATGAAATTAACTGCACGCTAAACGTGTTGAGCGCTCGACATTGAAGCAGTCTAGGTCGTTGGATGACAAGGAATACATGTGGCTTGATGACGTTTTATATTTAATATGATACGGCTCTAGCAGAACATTCAATCGATCAAACCATACATTTCGTTTAGTCTGACTCCGACTTTAAATTATACGACGATCAATATAAAATAAACAGAAATGATAATCATTCAGATTTAAAGCATGGCAATCCGAATGTTTTTCATGGAAAATTTTGATTACGCGGCGGCGACGGGGGCTTCTCGCGGTGGGAAGCGGCTCCTCTGCCGTGCTCTGTGTGTCGTCGGGCCACTGACCAACGGCGACAGCGGCGTCTTGCGCCGTTGTTGGCGTACTCCTGGACGTTGGCCTAGCTTCAAGGAAGGACAAAATGTTCTGGACTTCGGAGCGAGTGAACTGGCGGGAGGAGGCGACTGGCGTTGGTGCAAGGAAGCGGTCGACGGCGGCCATCCATGCCGCTGAGGGGGGCACTGGCACCCGCGCGGGGACAGGCGCTGTCAACGACGCGATGGAGACGTTCGTGTGCATGGGCACCGGCACGGGCGTGCGCGTCAGTGCACGCGCAGGCGCATGCGCTGGCTGGTGCACGGGTGCGTGAAAGTCGGCGGGGACATCGTGGAACCCCGTGGCATCAAGCTCGGCGACAATGTGCAGCTCCCAGCCCATCAATGCCACGGGGATGGGCGCTGGCGCAGTCGGGGCGACGGGAGCCGGAACGGGAGTGGGGACAGGCGCGGCGTCTTCCCGCAAGGCCAGTTCAAGCTCGTCCCAAAGCGCCTTATGTTCTTGAGACTCCGGCTGGGTGTCTTCCTCATGTAACTGGAACACTAAGGGCAGACCATCGTGATGCGGCATGGCGTACGTTTAGGTGAGGCTAGTTGGAGGTTGACGACATGAGAATCGGAGAGGAAGAGAGAGGATTGTAGCGATACTGGGTAGTGCGGGGTTGATTTTAAACTGCGGCACCGACGACATTAAAAGTGGGAGCTGTTGGGACGATGGTGGGCGCCGGAGCCTGGTCAAAGGGCTCGCCTCCCGGTGAGTCTGCACAGCGGTCTGCTCACACGCCTCCCTGACAGCCGGCGCAGCGGTCTGCTCGCACGCCTCCCGTTGACTCACACGCTTGCTGGACAGCACCTGCCGATGAGAAGCGGGGACTCGTGGCGGCACGTAAACGCCCACGGTTTCAATAGTGAAAGCGCTCGCCTTAACGTGAAAGGTCTTTTGCCTCAAAAAAATGTGACAGGTCTTTGTTCCAAAATACCTTGGCTCTTCATTTGTGCAACTTGTCATAAGCAGCTTGTCTCGAATTGAAGAAAAAACTATCGAAGTAATATTTGTGACATATCACGTGACCATGCTCAGTTTCGAGAATTTATGCTCCTTTTTGGATTTTCTGAAATTTAAGACCCAGGATTCGAAACAATATCATAACCTGCATCATGCAATATATTTTCAAGCTGTACATCTCTCCTGTTGTATTTCTTAAGAAAGGATTGGTCAAACATTTTGCTTAGTTGAACCTCCTTTCCGGTTTATAGGGCTCAATTCAAAAATCTCACCAACCAAGGTAGATGGTGAGTGGTGGAACAATTGTTGTAGTTTGCAAAACCACTCAATTAATGCGCTTGTTTTCCTCAAAAATTGTGTTTACGAACGCATTAGTTGCAATGCATGCATGCATAAAGTACATGCATTGGTCAATTTTCTCGTAGTACTTGCATGTAATGATTTATTGCACCTTGAAATCTGAACATGTGATGGGGAACAACCAAATTGAGACTTATAAAATGGGAAAACTAAAATTTTGAGATAAGCCCTATAAACCGGAAAGGAGGGAGTAAAAGGATAATCCCTCCGTACCAGTGCATTGCCCGATATATTAACTCAAGTACTATGCACGAACAAAAAAAGTACAAAGTACTAGGCACGAACCAACGGGCTCAATTCTATGCTCATCCTGGTGTAGTAGTAGTAGTACTAGGCAATGCAGTTGATGGGTGACATTGACGAGTGGCGACCGAGGGAATTGAACCGTGCTCGGCACGGTAGGTAACGTTGTCTACTTACTAAAGTATCCCTCCGTTGTTCATCGGTAGTTATTATGGACCGGGGACATGAGGGGAATTTCCTAGCGCTGGAATTGTGGCTGCCAGATATTTCGACTTGAAATGCTGAGGCTCGACTGGTTGGGGTTGCCTAATGTGCGTACCATGCACGCCACCGAAGGACACGAGCCCATTTTTTTAGGATTAACATGAGCCAAGGTCTGGCTGGTACGCCGTTGGGTCCTACCATTTGAGAATACGAAAGGAGCCTTTTAAATTGCCGAACGAATCTATCTGTATTACAATACCCGTATTTTCCTTGCAAATACTAATCTCAACGCTGTAATTGATTTATGACGAGTCGTTGAATTAGAGTGAATTTGTGATATAGTGATCTCAACGTGGATTTCACATTTCATGGTATCCCTAGTAAGTTTTCCAATGCAAATTCAAATTTAAAAGATGAACAATATGGAGGTGAGAAAACTTTGTATGTATCAAGCATATGACCACACACACACACACACACACATAGACACAGACACACACGCACGAACACAACAACAATCCAATAAGTATAGTGAATCTATTTTTCCAACCCATGCATGTATGACACGAGTTCAAAAATACTCCTTCTATTCCTAAATATTAGTCTTTTAGAGAGTTCAACAAGTGACTACATACGGAGCAAAATGAGTGAATCTAGACTCTAAAATATGTCTATATACATCCGTATGTGCCAGTCCATTTGAAGCCTGTAAAAAGACTAATATTTAGGAACGAAGGGAGTAAAATGTAAGACATCCATGGTCCTCAGTTCAATATTTAAAATGAACATGAAATTGAAACATGAATATTAAAACTGTGTTTAGGCGGAGCAAATGTTGTGTTTAGGCGCAGCTATGATTGTCGAAGGTCAACCCCTCGACCTTAGATAAAACCGTGGAGCTCTGTTTAGGGTTGTTTAGGTTATATTTGTTCCCACCCTCCCAACCACCGATTGGTTGTGCACCCCACCCCTCCTCCCTGGGAGAATATCATGTGCCCCCTTACCTTACATGCTATATGCCGATATGAGTTGCTTGGAGCTTGTAGATCTGAGATATAGCAGCTCACATGATGTGTCTTAATTTTTTTGCAGGAAACCTTGATGAGTTTGAGAAATGCACACAAGTTGTACAGAAACTACTTAGATGCCCTTTGATCCCATATCCAACGACCGCAAAGCTCGTATCACCGTAGCATCTAAGATGAAGGAGGACATCATATTCTCCTATATGTAAGAATATCATGTGCCACCACACCTTAGATGCTTTGGTGATACAAGCTCTTCGGAGGTGTTGGATTTGTGACCCAACACCTCCTCGGTGGTTCGAATGGTTTTTTGCAGAAAAGCCCCAAAAGAGTTCAGCCACTGCTTACAAGCACAAAGACTGCTTAGATGCCATTGGATCTCAGATCAAACGACCTCCAAGCTCGTATCACCGTAGCATCCAAGCTGCGATAGCACCTTATGTTTTCTCGCACGGGAGAGTATGAGGTGCTCCCGCACCGTAGATTCTATGGTGATACGAGTTCACTGACATCTAACGGCCCACAGTAGGAGGTTTGAATGTTTTTGCAATATACGGCTGATAGAGTTTGGGAAATGCGCAGAAAGTACAAGTACTATGCATGTGCCATCTGATCACTGATCATACGACCTAGAATCTCATATCACCGTAGAGGGTAATTAAGCTACGGGGAGCACCTAATATTAGCACCAGGGAGCCGTTGGATCGAATATGCAGTGGCACACACAAGGCCTGAATGTTTTATTTGCAAAAAAAACTTGGAGAGTTTGGAAATTGCGCATAATTACAAAGACTACTCCCAAGCCATTGGATCTGACTTCCAACGTTGTAAAAACTCGTATCACCATAGTATCTAAGCTGCGGGGTGGATGTGATATTCTATGCCGCTGTCATTTTTGTTCGTAAATTTGCAAAATATGTGTAACCCGTGCCATTACTTGTCTAACCGCGCAAAGTGTTTGTTCAAAAAAACCATCCTACACTGAAATATCGAAACAACACACGGGGGTCCCACTTGTCATTAATCAAATTTGGACCTAAAACTAACAAATCGTAAAGAAGAGATTCAAACTGGCAACCTGGACTACAAAGCGTAAGTCGATAGCCTGAAAAAACGAACGGTTGTTGGCTTTGTCCCATAACTTGATTTTATACAGTACTTGCATTGAGTAGAGTAGAGGGAGTGCCTCGTCAACACGTGCATGACCGTTGTCTCACTTACGGGTGGTCCCAGGTCTGCGATCTCAATCTCTCTTCTCTCCATCGTCTAACCTTTGCACGGGCACACACGAAGAGTGGCGCTAGCTTGCCGTGGTGTTATTACAACTAAAAAAAAGCTTGGAAAATAGAAGAATCGCCTAGAACAAGAGACGTTGCGGCTGGTCGAGACGGAGCTAACCGTGCTACGTTTGCATGATGAAGTTGTGTGTCTAGTGGGGTGTTTTCGACCGACTGGCTGGGTCCCGAGGTCGAACAATAGGTACTATGTATGATACAGTATATTTTTACACGCACATTTTTCCTCCGTGCCGAGACGTGGCACACCCTACCTCGCGGTTTCGGGGTCCTCCCGGGTGGTGCACGCATATATTCTTTCTGAGGTGGGACGCCCTACCGCGTGTTTTCTGGGTCCTCCTCGGTCATAGCGCTGAAGCAAGTAAATGAGTCGTCAAATCATGAAAGACCACCTTTCCCGCCCAGTACATCAGTGAAGCATGGTGGCTAGCTAGTTGGGCTAGTTCGACCGATTAGCTAGGCCGCCGCCACATTTATTTTTTCACCCTTTTTTATCTACTTGCCGGCAGGTAAATTTAAATATCCACGGCGGGTTGCTTTGGTGTTTGGGTGCGGCAGGATTTTAAATTTTTTGATTGACGGGAGCAGGCGCGGTAGGATTTTAAATTTTTTGATTGACGGGAGCAGGCGCGATAGCAATTAGTCACGATGACTCCTCCTGTAAAAACCCACTGCTCCCTGATGTGAGAAGTCGTCGACTGGTGTTTTACGTGGTGAAAACCAGAAGATTCCCCGCTCCTCGGCTGGCTCCCTCCGCGTTCCCGTAGATTGCATTACCTTTCAGCCGTTTCGCCCCTTTGCTTCCTCTCCCTATTGCTTCTACCTAGTGCCATGGCGGCGCGGCAGATCATGGAGTCCGAGGTGAGGCGCCTGACACAGGAGCTCCATGCCAAGGATGCGGAGCTCAAGGCCAAGGACGTGGAGCTCCGTGAGCTCAAGGAGGAGAGGAGTGCCATGCTCCTCCATTATGTGCGGGAGTTCACGGAGCTTCAAAAGCAGCAGGCGTCCACCACAAAGATGCTTGAGGCATCGGCGGTGTTGCTGCAGAAAGCGGGAGATATGATGGGCCGTCAAGGGAGCCGGCTGGAGCGCGAGCGGGCCGATCGTGACGATGTCCAGGATCGCCTCAGCCACTTGGTGAACCAAGTTGCCACACACGTGTTGCAGCTGCGCGATGCCTACCGTCGTGCCAGCGCGACGATGCCGGCCGTCGGGCTAAACCCATTCGACCACCCGGTCAACTTCAACAAGCTGCGGCTTCTTGGCCTGGTCTCCTTCTTCACCTATATCTCCGAGGAGCTGAGCCGTCTCCGTGCGATGGTGGGGGCTGAGCTGGACAAGGAGGGGTTGCGCGCTGCTGTCGCTGTTGCCGGGCGAATCCTTTTACGGCTCCGTCATCGGAATCCATTCGTGCCATTGGACGCCGTCTTTGACGAGCTGGCTCACGTCGACCGGGAGCCGGCTCTGCGAGCGGTTGCACCTTGCATCACCAACGTCGTGCACCTCGAGAAGCAGAGGGACTTCGGTGGTGTTTAGGCGCCCTCTGCATGGGCATGTCCATGTCTCCGCGCAACATGACCGTTGGATCAAACTCAGACGGTGCAGATCCGTCACTGTAGCACAAAGCGTGTGGTTGTGTTTGGTTGCATTCTCATCTCAATATAGTTGTTTCCCCTTCGTGTATTTTTGTCAACCTACTAGTGTGGACTCATGCACCCTTCATGCACTCTGCCAGACACCCAAAAGTGGGTTGAGAAGGGAACTTTTTCTCCCATCCCGTGCACCCTTCATACACCCTGTCTAACACTATAGGATGTGCTTCATATGGTTCATGTTTCATGGAGTACTGTAGCACCGTACTCTCCGTGCGATGTGGACCTAGTTCTGTTAACATTGATCTCATCATTCATTCTCGACCGAACAGTCGAAAAAGCGGTATTATGTTACATATAGGAGTAGTTGACATGCGCACAAGACAAGAACAAGATTGTGTAGTACTGACGTATGAACCACTGCACATGCCTAGTAGTAGGAGCACTGTGTATGTTCAATTGGCTGCCGTGTTTCGCACTCCTCCGTCGTAAAAGTGGAAATGCTTGCTGTAATCATTTTTTTCTTCAGAATGAAAAACAGTGGACACGCTCTACCGTGCGGATCCTCCTCCAACCATGCACTAAATTACTCACTTTCACCGACGTGTGGAACAGCCAGCACCTGGGTCCACCAGCCATGCACTCAATTACTCCGTAGTGGAGTGACGGTAGACTACCCCGATCGAACTGCCGCAGTAATGCCCAATGAGCTGTCAAATCACAAAGCCCCCTCCTTTCCAGCAGTAAGTTGGACGGACGAAGCAACCATCATTTCACTCTTCTCTCTCAGCTTCCTCTCTTGAAGAAAACCCCACTCGCTTTGCTTCTCCCTCATCTCGTTCCTCCTTTCACACTTCTCTCTCAGCTTCCTATCTTTGATGGACGCCGGAGCACCGGCCGACGTGATGTCTATGGCTCTGGCCAAAACCGTCGAGGCTCATGGTACGAAGAAGCGCAAGCACCCCGCCGAGACTATCGCAGACAGGCTGAAAGCCATCCCCCTGTCCAAGCCCCCCTCAGCGAGATCCCTCATTAAGCAAGTCCAGGTAATGTCTCTTGTTGACGATCTTTTTCTCGATCTTGATCGTGTTTTTTAATCTAACACGTAGTACTAGTACTGGTAGTACATCTTTCTGGGTGATCTTGCATGTGATTTTAGTGTGCCAAATGACGGTTCTAAATTCCTCTTTTGACCAAAACATGTGAGAGGTTGACACTGATTTCTTATAGATTACTTTCAACTACTCCCTCTGTCCCAAATTTCTTGTCTTAGATTTGTCTAGATACTGATGTATCTAATACTAAAATGTGACTTGATACATCCGTATCTAGACAAATCTAAGACAAGAATTTTGGGACGGAGGGAGTACTTTATGAACATCAATGCTACCTTTTAAGAGGTTATATTTGCCTCAGTAACTTGTGTTATAGATATTGCATGTAATCCCTCTGCTCTCATGCCTTTGAAGACATGTTCTAGTGTCTTTGTTCACTCATTTCTGTGTGTATATGTAGTAATATATGGAGTATAATATTGAAAATCATCTTATATTTCTGAACGGAGGTAGTAAGGAAATATGGTTTCTATTTGAATTAGAACCAGGTCCGCAGTGGAGATGAAGTTCACAAAGTCAAGCCGTGTGAACTGGAAGACCTGATGATGAGTTCTACTGCTGAACTATCCAGCTGTTGTGTCCCTGTCGCCATGTGTCCTTAACTAGTGTTTTGCTGTAGCATTGTTGTCAGGCGTGTTCTCGAGGCTGTACTTGACCACAACAAATCTGATGCGGCCTGTCTTCATCATCATGTTTATGAGTGGACAAGATGGTGATGGTGCATGTAGACATCTCACACGAAGTCCATGGCCTAGTCAGTTATGTGGGGTTCATCCCGTAGGTCGGTGTCAAGAAACAGTCTGCAGAGTTTAGTTAGTGCAACTTTGCTTGTCTATAGTAAGTACTATTGTTCAGTACCTGATTTGTGTTTGTGAACCCTGTATTGTTTATTAGTACTGTCGCTTTTGGTGTGTGGTCAGTCTTGAGAACGGCCTATGTTAATGTTTGTCCACTCAATTCAGTTCGTACATTTTGAAGTATCTAGATCATATTTTTTGTGAGGACGGTTTATCAATTATGGTTACACTCCAATATCTGTATGCATTGCAAGGTTTATCGCACCCACCAGGATTTCCAGTCCTATGGATGTTTGGTCCATACGATTTGTCACGACCTTTGGACTGTCCTGCTTGTGGGAGTAGGCAGGGCCCCTGCATGCCACGCATAGTTGGACGATCAATCTTCTGTTTAGTACTTAAACATGGTGATTTCCTGGTAAGGATTCACTCGTGTCACATCAAGTAAATCTTATTGATTTACTGTCTAAATCTTGTTGATTTAATGTCATGTTTTCTTTCTTTTCCTGCAATTTTACGATGCATGTTTTGCCATGTGACATTCATCACAGAATAAACCGTTTGGTTTGCTCTACGATGGCTATTTTTGCAGGTTTCACTTCTTATGTCGTGTCAGTAATGAAGGCACTGTCCATCACTTATATTACTGGAAAAAATTGGATCAGTCTGTTGTCTGAGTACAAGCTGAATCCCTATGATGAACTGCAGTTTGGTTTAACAAAGACGCCATAATTAGTCCTTCTCGCGTTTAAAAGAAATGAAGAAAAAAACTGGATCACGGTCACAGATCCTAGTCAAGTTAGAAAGCTGATCATAGCAGACCAGACACGATCGCCGTTGTCTCGCACAGATCAAGCACCGGCAGTTGTTCTAGCACTGACAGTGGCAGCAGCTCAGTCTGATCCAGCTAAGGATTGGGCACCGACCACATCAGCGGATTAGTCTGATCTAGCGGAGGATCGGACATCGACACCGGCACCAGCTCTACAAGGAGCACCATCTCCGGTAGCAGCAGCAGCTTCGTCACCTGCACCAACACTTGCACTTGCATTTGGTCTGGCCCGTGCAGTTGCACCGGCAACAGACTGGGCTGTAGTTTGCACTTCATATACCAAAGTCCTTACAAAAACTGACATGTCCACCTTCTTGGTAAGCATTAGCCTCCCAAGTGCTTCGTTCTTTTCTCTTTCCATGTTGTTTCACATGATTCACTATGTTGATCTAACTGTTTGGGTATGTCTTCATGTTTTCAAACAGAGAATTCCTAGAGCAACAAGGGAGTCGCTCAACAATCCGGACGACCGCGGCCAAGTTGCTCTTACCATGCGTAGCCTTGGTGTGAATGAACCTGCTCAATATACCGTAAGTACAAAGGATGGTCAGATGATGATTGATGCTAAAGGATGGTCAACGTTCAAATCTAAATCATATCTTGCGGTAGGGGATGATGTCAAAATCAAACTTTCTCGGCAAGGAGAGCTGGTCCAAATGAACTTTGAAATTCTTTAGTAAAAGCACGCAACTGCCGAACTGATCTATCCTCTGAGAGATTTTGATGTAATAATCTGGCATGGTGAAACAAGTGTCCTGTGTGTATAAGTAGTACGACATTATTATTTATCACTTGGTATATCGTTGATAGAATTGCAACTCTGATTGCTGGTTAGGAACTGTCGTTCGATTTCATTCCAACAGCTGTCGTGCTTTATTCAATTTTGTGTATTCGCCCTGCGACAGCATCTAAAACCAGCGTAGTACCGATCGCTTGCAATATGAAAAGCGCTGAGGTAGAACACATAGGCCCCCAAACATGCAGGGTCGGCCTGCGGCCCAAAGTCCAGAACTGTGAGCCTATCTGAGTATTATATTCTTAGCTGAACCCCCATAAAAAAAGCTGAACCCCCATAATGCCCGTGTGTTGCAGAGGGAGTATATTTCTCCGCAAGGTGACCCTGTGATATAAAAGATTTGTATATTTCTTTACAGAGGGAGTATCTCTCTGTCAAAAAATATATTTATGTGTAACTAGTTACTCCTGTCTTTCTACTTCCTTTCGCTGATATGTGGGGCAACCGGCAACGGGATCCACGTGCCATATGCACAAATTAGAGTGCACAACTTCACGGTAGACACACCCCGGTCGTAGCACCGCAGTAATGCCCAATGAGCCGTCCAATCACAACCCCCCCTTTCTATCTTTAGCAGTAAGCTGGACGGACAAAGCGTTAATATTTCACTGGGCCTGAATCCCCTTCTCCCTCGTCTGCTTGTTTAGAGAAAACCCCCGCTCGGCAATTGCATAGGGTTTTCTCATGGAGAACCAGGTATGAATTCTTCATCCATCCCCGATAAATCCAAGTCCCTTAGTCACAGGTAATCCTAGGATGGTAGCCGCAACCGTTGATGCATTTTTCTTCATACTGAATCTAGTGTGTTTCAGTTGCAGTGCCCAAAGTGCGAGTACCCTACAAATTTCTACGCCCACGGCGAGACGCCACACTTGTTCCTTCTCATCCTACCACAGCATTTCGAAACGCGCATAGTATGTTCCTAGAATCCTCTTCTCTATCTGGGAGGGTGGGTTTTTTAACATGTTGTGTTCTCATATTATTTTTCCTATAATGTATTATTTTCTCTGCCAGAACACATGTAGACAAGATGCTCGGCCTTGCCATAACTGAATACACTAGTTTAATGGTCATAGTGAAGACAATCCATGGATATTGCTTCAGAGTTGGGTTCATGAACCAAGAAGATCGCTGCTTTTTTTATGGCCGAACTTGGATAAACTTTCTCAAGTGTTACGGACTGAAAGCTGGCGCATGAATGTTGATGGAAATATCAGAACCTGGTCTCATCTTCACTGCGATCTTCCACCCCGACGTCGTTCCAATTGTTCATCCATGTTAGTTTTGTATCTGGTTCTTGCTTCTTGCCTCGATTACTTCTTAATCCACCTATTCTGTCTAACTAATCACAATTTAACATTAGAAGTAGCGACGAATCTCTCACGAAGATGCTACTTCTACCTAATATTGTCTTATAATTGGTGGCACGTGTAGGTTTTTTCAGAGTTAAGAAGTCTGCTCGTTTGTTACTCTGTAATATCTTGGCTGTTACTAATGGCACTAAAGTTGGCTGGATCGACATCCACATGTTCCTACACTTTATTGATCGTCTTGAGGTCCTTGTGCGGCGTTTCAATGGTGGAAGGCCACGTGGGATATTTGTGCCACTGCTGCACTCGTTGAACAGGTCCAACTGTGTCGAGAAACTTATGGTACGAGCTGTTTTCTATTATATATGTTGTTCATAAACTATTGCTTATACACAGTTTTACAGCTGTGATCTTCTTGAAACAGGAACTCCGAGTTCTATTGTTCCTATACAGATGCCTGACCATGGTCGGGTCAGACTTGCGCTTGGTCACAACATGATGTTTATGTCGACCTACTCAATTCCCCTTGGAGGCGAAAAGATACTTATTCGTGGGTGGTCTCAGATAATGAAGGCCCGTCGATCTTGGCGAATAGGACAGAAGATTATGTTCATGCTTTTCCATGGCTCTAAAGCGAATATCCTGTTTATTGACCACGTTGCGAGATGAAGCCGCTTTCAGAAGGATGTGGATGTGCGGGGTGGCGCCTGGGCCTTGTCCTGTGGCTTGGCGGCCACACCCTTGCTTAACTGTAGGCAAAGTAGCACTGTTCGAGGCGTGCTTTGTATGGTTGAACCTATATAAGTACACATACTGCTTTCAACTTTGGTTGTTAAGTGCCCCTGCTGGTTTCAGTTAAGGTTGTTAAGTACTCCTGCTGCTTTTACAGTCTGTCGTGTTTCTTCAGTCCTGTCTTCCTCCAGCCGCCAAAACCAAACCAGCGCCGGCGGGGCCGCCTACTTCCGCCTCCCACGGTTGGCTGCGCCTCAGCGCACGCATCTCCGCCCCACCGTCTCCTAAATCGTTAACGCCGACGTCTTCCGCGCGCTTTGGTGCGCTCGCCGTGGCGCCGCCCTCTTGCGTTGTCAACATGGTCAACAAACAACAGGAATCGACAGAAGTACGTGGACAGGATGACAGTAGGGGCCCACCATGTTAGAATATGGAAAAATAAAATGCTTCCTCCTAGTGTTTTCCTGACATCTGGGACCCACGACATTGTGAGCCTATATAGTCAATAGACAAGAGAACAACACAAGATTGGCTGACACCTGGGATGTAGCTACTCGAGCAGTATTTTTTTGTTTGGTATTGTTGAGACGGAGCAGGGTTTGAACTAGGTTGTGGCCCGTCTAGCCCAGGCTTATAATTTATGTTCACCATGTGACCAACCCAGCTATTTTTTCTTTGTGCAAATGAGCCCAGTTTATTTTTTCTGAAGAATACCCAATCCAGGCCTACTTATTTTTCTACGCCTTGAAAGTAATATGAAATGGGTTGTAAATATAAAAACAGATGATGAATTTGCAATTACTTTTTAATTTCTGATTTTTTTCACATTTTCTGATTCCTATTTCACTGGGCATTAACCTAATTCAAATATATCTTCAAAGTACTTTAAATCTGGCTCGACATTTCGGTATTAAAAATAGTTTGGAACCCACGGAAATATGCGAAATTGGCCCTGGCTAACCCAAAAAAAACGACTGCAATAAATTGCATAAGAAGTTGCCATGAGATATATATAAATTATTAAAAAAAGAGGGAGTGGTCTGACTTGTGGGCCTGTTTAGTTGACGCGTATACAAGATTTTTTTAGTTATTATATACTACATCAACAAACGATTCTAGCAGACGTAACCATTGGATGTCAATCCAACGGCCGTCGTGTTTCTTAAATCTCTGATCTTCTTGCTCCAGCCGCCAAAGCAGCGCCGGCGGGACCGCCTGCTCCCGCCTCCCGTGGCCGGCTGTGCTGCCGCGCAGGCCTCAATGCCCCCTACAAGTCCCACCGCTGGCCAGGGCATCCCTCTACTCACCCACACCCCCTGTTATTCGGCGGCGACGGCAGCCTCACACCGCAGGCGAACTGGTGAACCCTCATACTCCTCTCCTCGTGGGCTTCCACTGCCGTGTCTTCCCCGAATCCGCGTCGTCCCCTTCCTAGGCCTCGCCGTCGTCCACCGCCATGGTGCTCTCGGCGCGGCGTGGTCAATGTGGTCAAGGAATGGCTTCCAACGGACGTGGACTATACGTGGAGAGGCTGACAGCTGGGTCCATGGCAGCCACATGGAAGTGCATCCTTATTACGCAGAAAATAATTAGTCCTCCACCTGACATCTGGGACCCAATGGACGGGCCACCAGTATTTCGTGAAAAAAGCGTTTCCCCCTGACTGCTGGGACCCATAGGTCAGGCCACCGTATTTCATGAAAAAAAGTTCCCCTCGCTGTCAGCTCGGACCCACCGGAAGTGCCTCCTCATTACGCACAAAAAATGAATACCCTCCTGCTAGCTGGGACCAACCTTGGTGGGACGCTGACTTGTGGGCCTACTGAGTTGACTGGGACGGAGGCCTTTGTCAACATTAGTCAATATATGAACGATTCTAGCTCCAGTGACTATACGATGTCCATCCAACGGCCGTAGTGCTTCTTCAACCTCTGGTCTTCTTGCTCCAGCCGCCCAAAGCAGCGCCGGTCGTCTCGCCTGCTCCTGCCGCCTATGGCCGGCTGTGATGCCCCGGAGGCCTCACCGCCCCCTACTACTCCCACCGCTGCCAGGCCATCCCTCTACGCACCCACACCCCCTGTTATTCTGAGGCTACGGCAGCCTCACACCGCAGCCGAACGAGTGAACCCTCATACTCCTCTACGCATGGGCATCCACTGTTGTGCCTTCCCCGGCTCCGTGTCGTCCCCTTCTTAGGCCTCGCCGTCGTCCACCGCCCTAGTGCTCTCGGCGTGGCGTGGTCAACGTGGTCAAGGAATGGCTTCCATCGGACGTGGACTGTACGTGGAGTGGCTGACAGCTGGGTCCACCACCGCAGTAAGGAAGTGCCTCCTTATTACGCGCAAAATAATTATTCCTCCACCTGACAGTAGGGACCCACCGGACGGGCCACCGTATTTCGCAAAAAAACATTTCCCCTATCTACTAGGACCCACCATCTACAGCTTTGCACGCAAGGAAGTGCGTCCGAAAAAAACGATTCGCCCCCCTGATTGCTGGGACCCACCAGCTACATCTTCGGACGCAAGGGAGTGCGTCCGGGCAAAAAAACCAAAAAGATTCGCCCCCCTGACTGCTGGGACCCACCAGCTACATCTTCGCAGGCAAGGAAGTGCCTGACAGTCGGGACCCAGCTGGTCGAAGCGTATGTACCGTTGTCATTCTGGTCGCGAACGTGTACGTACATACTGGTCGATGTTGAGGCACGCACGTGTCGTAGTAGAGGCGCGCACGTAGCATCTACACGTATGTACAGCGGCGACGGTGCAAGAAAGAAAATACAGCCACGTACGTGCATACGGGCAGGGTCTCGAACGCCTACTCGCGCATACTTACATGGCTGGGTCGGAACGGAGAAACAGCGTGGTCGTCGTGTTCATGGGGAGGCAATGAAGTGCGTCATTTTTATCAGGAGGCAACGGAACGCGTGGGAGCCAACCGGCTGGATCGGAACAGAATGCGTGGTCGTGTTCACCGGGAGGGCTTGGATGGAACAGGCGATGGAAACGAGGCCTGGCGTACCGCAAAACGGAGGAAACGGACCTCCTACGGTTGAAACGGGGGTCCTGTTGATCGGGAGGGGTGTGGCGTACCGCAAAACGGAGGAAATGGACCTCCTACGGTCGAAACGGGGGTCCTGTTGATCGGGAGGGGTGTGTCGTACCGCAAAACAGACAAAACAGACTT
>NC_041385.1:293909195-293938594 GCF_002162155.2 Triticum dicoccoides
ACCGCAAAACGGGACTCCACGGGATAATCTTCATCTCCACCGTCGACCTCCTCCAGCCTCCACGGGCTACCGTTGACCTCCTCCAGCCTCCATGGGCTCCTGTTCATCCAGCCTCCACCGCGCGCTACACCACTGGCTACTGTTCAACCACCCCTCCACAAGCACCCCTCCATCGTCTACTGTTCATCCAGCCCACCACACCACGGGGTCCTGTTCAACCACCCCTCCACGGCCACCCCTCCACCGTCTACTGTTCATCGAGCCCTCACACACCACGGGTTCCTGTTCATCCAGAGGCAACGCCACCACTCACTGTTCATCCAAACCCCCTGGCAACGCTCACTGTTCATCCAATCGATCGACTTCAGTTAGCAGCAGTAGCAAAGGAATCGCTGCATCGGGTTCAGTTAAGAGCCATCGATCGATCGCTCGGGTTCAGTAACGCGTAGCCTGTAGTGCAATCGATCGGGTTCAGTTAGAGCCCAACGCCTCGCTCGGCTTAAGTTAGAGCCAACGCCTCGCACACACACGCGAACGTACGAGAGAAACACGCATCGCTCCACCCCCGACTTTCCACCGTAACCGGCAACTCCCCGAAATTTTCCTCCCCCTCGCTTCTACCACGGTTTTTTCCGTCATGGACGGCCCAAAGAATGTCATGCAGCTGCGTCTCCGGCCCGCCCAGGACGAAAAGCCCATTTTCTATCATGATTTTTTTTCATAGAAGTAGGATCCCACCACATCTATCATGATACCGGGTTTTATGTCAGGACCCCGATCCTAAGTCACACCGATCTAGCATGTAACACATCATATCACTTTGCGGCTTCACGCACGGTATTCCCATGGGTGCCACCTTACCTGGCCCGGGACTGTTTGCGCCTTTTGGCTCACATATATGATAGTGCTGCTAGCATCCATATGACAAAGAACCCGGGAAGACATGGCTAGTCGTAAACCCAAAGTGGCACACACTTACAGGGACAGGCATCCATGACCCAGGATCGAGCGTGTCGGTCATCAGCGAGTGAATCTGGGTTGTAGCAACTGGGCTAGCAGGACTCCGGTAGACACCGCATGACATTTCCCCGAAGTGACAGACACAGGAACAAAGAAGGACACATGCCGGCCAGCCTAAGTGTTCCGGAGCAGTAGCAAGCTACCAAGGCTCAGTGGAAGCACCAGGAGACATTTCCCGGTAAGAGAGGCTACCAAGGATAAACAACTAGATAATCAGATCCCACACATACCAAGCATTTCAATCACATACACACAATATGCTCGATATGTGCAATACAACATGGCATCACAACATGACTCTACAACTCAAGTATTTATTAAATAGGCTCCGAGGAGCGAGATATTACAATCATGGGTCTCATGAACCAACAATCAGAGCATACAAGTCAAAGCACATGCGGAAGCTTAACATGTCTGAGTACAGACATCTAGAAATGAAAAAGGCTGAGAAGCCTGACTATCTACCAGATCCTGCCGAGGGCACAAGATCGTAGCTGAGGTAACAAGCTAAACGTCGAAGTCCAAGCAGAACTACTAGCGAGACTGAAGTCTCTCTGCAAAAACATAAAATAGGCAAACGTGAGTACAAATGTACCCAGCAAGACTTACATCAGAACTAACTACATATGCATCATTATCAACAAAGGGGATGGTGGGGTTTAACTGCAGCAAGCCAGCTTTGAGTCGGTGGCTATCCTAAACTACGACTGCAAGTAACTCTTTGACGTGGCGCACATGAGTCCACATATTCACCATATCAATACACCACTATGGATCCGCTCCCGTCTCCCTGTGAGAACGCCATCCATAGCACTCACGCTTATCTTGCGTATTTTAGAGTATCCACTTTCACTTGTCTATGAACTGTACAGGCAACCCAGAAGTCCTTTACCGCGGACACAGCTATTCGAATAGATGATGTTAACCCTGGAGGGGTGTACTTCTTCACACACGCTCTCGCCACTTACCGCCATGTACACCTCGTGTATCTCGGCAACCTTCAAGCGGAAGCCTGGCGAGGGAGTCGGCCACGACCTGACTAACCACACAAGTCTCTCGTCCAGGTTTATCGCCTATTCGGGTTCCATCCGCAAGGAGATCCGGTCGGGGTGTCACTCACGGACCCAAACAATGTGTGTAGGGTTCCCAAGCCCACCTCGACGGGTGGATCTACGCTTGGTACACCATGCCATGGTGCCTAGTCTGTCCCAAGCCCACTTGTACGGGGTGCCACTTGGTAGACTACTAACACAACCTACAAACACCAGAAACTAGTTGCAACTCCTGGACAGAGATCGAGTTGATTAATAAGTCGAGAGAGTCAATTAAGGATCCCAATGTGCGGTAGTAGCTATTAATGGATCACAAACACAGAACTCAGTTCCTGAGGACGGCTACAATGAGACAACCCACCATGTACTCCTACATGGCCTCTCACCGCTACCTTTACCAAATCGCGTTCACACACTTAGCTCCCAACAGTAGGACATGTTCACACACCTCTGATTCATCCCCGATGAATCAGACCTGACACAACTCTAAGCAATAGCAGGCATGACAACAAGCATGAATGAGTAGGCACATCAGGGCTGAAACAACTCCTACTCATGCTAGTGGGTTTCATCTATTTACTGTGGCAATGACAGGTCATGCAGAGGATAAAGGGGTTCAACTACCGCAGCAAATAACAGTTGTATCGTTGTTGTCCTAATGCAGTAAAATAGAGCAGGAGCGAGAGAGTGGGATTGTATCGGAATGAACAATGGGGTTTTGCTTGCCTGGCACTTCTGAAGATAGTATAAATCTTCATTGGTGTCATTGATCACATCGTCGAAACACGTCTATCGAGAGGGGACAGATACCGGCAATAGAGAAGAAATACAATCAATGCAATGCACAATATGATGCATGATCATGACATGGCAAAATGAATGTGTTTTGGGCTAATGCAAGCTAGAACAGATTGAAATGAGTCCATTTGAACCAAAGATTCAAATGCAAACCCATTTTATGAAGTCATAAAGGTGCATTAACTTGTTTCATCTAAACAGCAAGGTTAGGTTGCTCTAACATGCATGAAAATGGTACAGATGGATAGATTGGATTTTTCTAATCATTTTTCAGATATAGATTGTTTCATTTGGAGTTATGGTTGATTTTATATGATTTTTAGAAGTTTTGGGCATTTTCTGAAAATAATAAATCATTTCTGATTTATTAAAATCCCAGAAACAATTACTGCGTCAGCATGATGACTCCATGACATTAGCATGATGTCAGCATGACGACTACATGACGTCACCAGGTCAACAACGCCAATCCAGGTCAAACCTGATGGCTGGGACCCACACGTTAGTGTCTCAAGGCTGGTTTGGGTGGATGGCAAGTGGGCCCGGTCAACGCTGACTAGGACAAGGTCAGAGCTGACATGTGGGGTCCACGGCATTAGCACTAATCTAATAGAAAAACTAAACTGACCTAATTAGGCTTAGGGGCCCACATGGCAGTGGCTCAAGGGGGTGTTTATAGTGGTCATTAGCAGCTAATGAGACTGCCACGTCAGCGTCACCGGAGTTACGCCGGCGGCGACCAAAACGTGGCGGAGGCACACTGGAGGGGCTCGGGTTTCACCTATGGTGCACTGTTCGGTGCGCCCTTTGGCCCAGCGGAGAGCTGGCTCGATGGCGCGTCGGATGGTGGTGGTCTCCGGGCCTGGGGTGGCTGGAGTTGACGGCGGCGAGCTCGGTTGCGGCCGCCGGAGTTCGGGCGCGAGATGGGACGCGGTTGCGGTGGCCGTGGCGATGTGCGATTAGCACCTACGGCGTCTACGTGATGCGGTGAGTACGATGGGCGCATGCCCGGGACCAAATGGTCACCGGAGCATCACCGGCGATGAGCGCGGGTGGCGGCGGGTTCGGGCGTAGGCGGTCCGGTGACTACGGCGGCCTATGGGGAAGAAGAGAGGGATGGGCGGGGTCAGAGGCTCACGGCGAGTCGGACGAGGAGGTCGGCAAGCTTGGAGATGGTCCGGAGCAGTCGGGGTGGCAAGGGGGATCTCCGGCGGCCGACAGCGAAGATGAAGATGATGGAGTCGCTTCGGGCGTCCCGTGGGTGTGTCCTCCTTCTTGGAGCTCCATGGCGTCGAGGCGGAGCCTTTGGGCATGGTGGAAGGGTGAGGAGGTGGCTCTGGGCACGGTGGCAGCAAACGGCGGCAGCGGTCACTCTCGGGTGCGTACGAGAGAGAGAACAGAGGAGGGGGAAAGAGCTCCAGGGGAAGAGAGGAAGGGCTAGACGGCTCCGGGCAGCTGCGTGGCGTCTTCAGGGGGGTTGGGGCACAGGCAGGTAGCCTGGAGGTGGTGCTGCATACGTCGGGCACGCAGCTGCTTTTCCTCCTAGTAGGAGGAAGAAGACAGCACTGCCCCTGGTGGGCTGGTCCTGTTGGCTGGGCTGCCAGCTGGGCTGCACAGGACCTGGGCTAGCCAGGTAAGGCCAGGTAAGTGGGCTGCGAGGTAAACTGCACAGGTAACCTCTCTCTCTCCTTTTATTTCCATTTTCTATTTTCTGTAATTGTGTCTGGCTTTAATAAAAATGCTAGGGCATTTCCAAAAATCATGAAACTGCTCAATGTCACTGTTTGGAATATTTCCAACAGCAAACATTTCAGTTTGTGATTATTTGAGCATTTAAAATATTATTTATCAATTAAATTCCCAAAAGCAAATACCATATGATTTAATTCAAAAATACAGAATGGCCTAGAAAAATGTGCACCATTTTTGGGAGAGGTTCTAGACCAATTCAAAAATGATGAACTTTTGTGAAGGGCATTTTGGGTTCATTGAAATGTTTTTCAGTTGAACCTGGTATTTTTAGGGGGGTGCTGGGGTTTGTTGATCCCCATTTCAGGTTTAAGAGAAATTTAAACATGATGCAACAACCAACTAGTCCAAGTGCATAGCAAGGCTAGGGACGTGACATTTTGTCACAATTATCGTCATAGAAGTGTCATATGTATGACAGAAAAAAAATCGTTCGACCCAAAATGTCACGGATGTGTCTTTTTTTTAGTGATGGGATTGTATCGATATGATCAAATGGTTGGTTGCTTGCCTTGCTAGTCCGTGGATTGGTATTGCTCTTCGTTAGGGTATTCGCGATAATCCTCGGAGGCAGAACCTGCCGCAGAGAGCACCGATACACAATCATCACCAAACAATATGCAACAATATGATGCATGCATGAGACATGGAAAAATGAGTGTATTGGGCTAATGCAACTAAGACCAGATGGGTTTGAACCATTTTGAACCAAAGATTCAAGTTTCAAACTCATAAATGGCCCTTAATAGTGCTTTAACTTGTTCTGCACTAAACAGCAATCTAGCTTGCTTAAACATGCATGAAACCAGTACAGATGGATAGATTAGATTTTTCTATTCATTTTTCATATATATCACTTTGCATTTAGAGCTATAGATTAATTTCTATGATTTTTTGAAGTTTGTGGTATTTTCTGGAATTTCCTGTGTAAGAATAATTCCAGTAAATAAATTACTGCGTCAACATTGCGTCAGGGTGACGTTAGTGGTAAGAGGACGGTCCAGGTCAAACTTGACAGTGGGTCCCGCGTGTCAGTGTAATTAGTTTAACTAAATTCAATTAGTACTAATCCTAGTTAATTAACAGGGCTGGGCCCCACCTGTCATTGACCCAGGGGCGTCAAACTGGCCCCATCCATGGTCAAACGGGGTCAGCGGGGTCAACTCGCCGGATTTTAGCCGCTAGCGAGGCCAAACGTGGCGGTGCAAGTGTGGGATTCACCTACAAGGCACCGTTCGGGGCGCCGTTGGGATCTATGGATAGCTGGGAGCGAGCCGTGGCGGGTGGTGGTGCAGGTGGTTGGGCTCGGCGTCACCGGAAACGGCGCCGGCGATGAGTTTGGCGGCGGCAGGAGCTCGGGTGAGCTCGGACTCGTCGCTAGGGGGCACGACGAGGCACATGGAGTGGTGCGTTGTCCTCCTGGGGGTGCGGTAGGGTTGGTGGACAGGGTGGCGCAGTCGTTGAGTGGCCGGAGCGTCGTCGGCGACGAGCTCTGCGGCGGCGCATGCGGACGAACTTGGTGTGCTTGCTGTAGTGCACGAGAAGGAGAGCGGAGAGGATAGGGAGGTGGCCCAGCTCACGGTGGTTGCGACAGAGCAGACAGCAAGGTCGGAGACGAGCCGGAGCAAGCGGGGCGGCGGAGGCGATTTGGACGGCAGGAGGTTGAAGACGAGCTCGGTGGAGAGGCTCGGGGGCCTCCGGCGGGGCGTGGCTTGGCGAGACGGCAGAGGAGGGAGTGGTGAAGCTTCTGGACACGATGGAGCGGCGTGTTGACGATGGTGGGCACGGTTACAGCGGCGGGACGGCGGCGGCTGCGTTGGCCATGGCGGGAGAGAGCAAATGAGTGGGCAGGGAGGAGAGTGAGGTGTCCAGGGGGTCGGGGGAGGAGTGGGTGATCGACCCAGGCCAGCAAAGCAGCGAGGGGAGGTAACAGGGCGGCGGGCATATGTGTGGCGCGCGCTGGTGCCGACGTCGATGTCAGGACCTGATTTTCGGGGTATCAATTTCCCAAAATGGTCCTTGTGCTCACCAGCCCCAGGATTACTGTTAGCTGATGAGGCACCAACTTGATACAGAAATTCCAAGCAAAATACAAAATATGTAGTACAAGACCATTCTGGCCTATCAGTACAACAATTGGTTTTCTAGTGGTTGATGGCGGAAGCGGTTTGAGGTTCATCTGTGGCCATGTGACTCCATTTCCCACAGGAACAGCTGACCGGGATAACTCCTATCTTCCCGAGACTGCTATCACCACTGCGTAGGTTCCGGGGCTGTCAGCACAACGCTCCTCTCCATGCAAGAAATCTAGCCAAGACAATAGCCAGGGACAAGCCAGTGAGTACTTTTGAATGTACTCGCAAACATTATGAACACATGTATAATATACAAATGATAATCATGCTCTAAAATATTCTATGATCTCTATCAGATTTCGGGTTCTGGCAGACCCTCTAGATTCGAACACTGGAGTGCGCGCGGTGATTTCACCCTCTACCTACCTGCTCCTCACCGCCTCGCTAGGATCTAAGCAATCAAAGGAACAACACAAGAGACACAGGGTTTATACTGGTTCAGGCAACCATTGTGGTGTAATACCCTACTCCAGTGTGTAGTGTGGTGGATTGCCTCTTAGGCTGATGATGAACAGTACAAGGAAGAACAGCCTCGTGAGGGTTTGTTCTTGGCTGGTGCGATGAACTGCTAGGGGAGTTCAGTCGCTCTTTCTACTGGTTTCCTAGTGATGATTCCATGCCTCTACCTTGTGGTGGCTAGTCCTATTTATTGGCAAAGGCCCTGGGCCTCTTCCCAAATGTTGAGCGGGAAGGGCGCCAACAATTGGCCATTTTGAAGGGGAACATATAGTACACTTATCCTGACTAAAGTTGGTCCTCGCCTGTCAAAGGCTCCGGTGGTGACGCCGGCTTGGGCTCCACAATGACTTCCTTCCTGCTGTTGCGACGGTCTTGGTCTTGTTGCACCGAAATGGATGCCTTTGCTTGATGCTCTCGCCTGCGCTTGCTCCCTTTGTACCAAAGAGGAAAGGGAGGACACTGCACGGGCTGGCGCCCGCCTGGCACCCTTGGTCGTCATGGCTTGCGTCATGGGCACCTCGTGAGGTACCCCGCCTTGATCTCTCCGCCTCCTCGCGAGCCAGCGTGACGAGGCCATGCCTGAGGAAGCTTCCTGTTGTCCACCCCGTGAGGCTTGGCCCCTCGCAATGGTCTTCAGCTTGTGGTGAGGAAGATGGGCCATGCTGGGCCGCCCCTTGTGCCACGCCACAGGCCGCAGACAGGCAAATCTGGGGACCCCCGTTCCCAGAACGCCGACAGTAGCCCCCGGGCCCAAGGCACGCCCGGACTTGGCTGAGCAGAGAAGCGAAGGGGCAAGTGCGAAGAGCCGCGGGCCCTAACAGCGTGCGGCCTTGGGCACGGCGTGGCAGTTGATTGGACGTGGGCGGCCCCGCTCCCCCACGACGCCTCGGCACTTGCGCGAACTGACAAGCCCCTGCATGCAAAGCGGGTCATGATTACCTGTGGTCGTGGTGGCCGGCGGTTGGCCTCCTCTGGCTATAAGTACGGGGTGGCGCCTGCCCTTCCGGTCCATCCCTTCTTGCTTCTCCTTTTTCTTCATGGATCCGCCAAAAAGGTTCTCGGCCGCGGAGAAAGGAAAGGCCCGCCAGGTGGAGCTTGACTCTCCTCCACCCAAGCGCGGTCGAGGCCTCCCCCGCAAACACCCTGCGACTCCCATGGTGGCTTCCGCGGTCGCGGAGGCGATCTTCCGCGTGGTGAAGGGTGGCCGGCCGCCGCTGGGGGACATGCTACGGCCGCGCGACCCCCTAGGCCGCGCTCCCACTTGGCAGAGGTACTGCCGGAGTTCGTTGTGTGGGCGGCGGAACCGGCCAGCACCCGGCTCCAACTTCCTCGCTTCCTCCTAGGTGAGCTTCCGGTTGGCGCCCCGGGCGGCCTCTGGCTTCAGGCGGACGGTTGATGTGGCCGAGCCTCCTGGGCTTCGCTGGAGGTCTCTGTAGCCTCGATCTTGGCCCTGACCTGCGGCTGGCAAACGTTTGCCCGCGCGCGTGGTCTGATCGAGCGGTGCACCCTGCAATTCAAGTTCGACGGCGATGCTACCCTCTATGTGAGGGTGTTCAGGGAAGATGGTCGCCGCGCTGGGTGTTGCCCTGAGAACGACGACCGCGGCCGTGGGTCCAGCCCCGGCGACGATGTTGACAGTGCGCATGTGACCGGTGGTGGTCGAGGTTCATCGAGCTTCGACGGCTCTTCTTCGGGCAGCGGCTCCTCCAGCGGTGGCCGCGATCAGCCTCCGCGCCGCCGCGCCCGCCTAGATGGAGGTAGCGGGTCTGCCCACCGTCGCGCCTCGGTGAAGCGCGAGACGGAGTCCTCCTGAGCTCCGGAGGAAGTTCGAGTTTCCCCCGCGAGCTGGTGTCGGGCGAGTCACGCTTGGACTATTGCTGTTTAATTATCGTACTGCTTCCACTATTCTGGTATTGTGTCTTTGTGCCGCACGCCTGCAGGCAGAAATTACTTAGCTCGGGGGGAGGGCTTGTCGTGACCCTTGCTTCCCGAGGCCGAGGCTTCGTCGAACGTTCCATGTCCTGCGAGGGTTAGTCTGGAGAGGTAGTTCCCGGCCTCAGCCATGGAGGCGATCTACCTAGGTCCTGTATTCGTGTAGTGGTGCCCGTGGGGCACGGACTGGAGGGGTGCTCCTATAGTGGACCCGGGTTGGGAAGCCTAGAAAGACAAGGGCAGAAAACACTTGCGAGGGTGCCCGCGGTGCTCCCTCCCGAGACTTGCGCGAGAGAAATCGGGGCAGGAGAGCGAAAAAGGCAAAGAGTCCCAAGCCAAAGACGACAACAACTTCAGCAAAACCTCGAATGGGGATGAACAAGCCAACTACCGAAAGCAAATGAGAAAAGCCGCGTCCGGGACCTAATCTAGTCTTCGACGTCTTCTCACCAGCGTGGAGCTAAGTGCTCCCACTGGGCGTGGGAGGGAGCCCCAGGGCCTGAGGCCAGCGCTCCTGAGACTCTGGGGCTTGTACAGCCCCAACTCATTATGACGTGAGAGTGTCACGAGTGGCGAGCTTCACAGGCATTGGCCTTCTTCACAGGCTCCGGGCCTTTGTCGGAAAGATAAACCTCACAGGCGTTTGCCTTCTTCACAGGCTCTAGGCCTTTTCCAAAACGCAACATCTTCACAGGCGTTCGCCGTCTTCACAGGCACTGGGCCTTTTCCAAAACACAACATCTTCATAGGCATTCGCCTTCTTCACAGGCTCTGGGCCCTTTCCAAAACGCAACATCTTCACAGGCATTCGCCTTCTTCACAGGCTCTAGGCCCTTTTCAAAATGCAACGTCTTCACAGGCGTTCACCTTCTTCATAGGCTCTGGGCCTTTTCCAAAACGCAACATCTTCACAGGCGTTCACCTTCTTCACAGCCTCTGGCCCTTTTTAGGGGTAAAACCTCCGGAGGTGCTGAATGTTCCACACGTTCTGGACGGTACTCCCTCCTGAGTCTCCAAGCGCGTGGAGCCGGGCCTGGAAACATGAACAACCTTGAACGGGCCCTCCCACATGGGAGAGAGCTTATGTTGTCCCTCCCTGGAGAGAACCCTCCTGAGCACGAGGTCCCCCTCCTGGGGAGGATGTTGCGGCAATGGTATCGCCGCAGCACTTGCTGGTATCTTGCCGCTCTGAGCGTGGCTTCCCGTCGACGCTCCTCCCCCAGCACGAGGTCCGTCCCCCGCATGGCATCCTGCTGCGCCTCGTTGAACGCCAGGACCCGTTCGGAGCGACGTCTGACCTCATGAGGGAGGACCGCTTCAGCTCCGTAGACCAGGAAGAATGGGGTCTCGCCAGTTGGCTTGGTCGCGGTCGTGCGGATGGACCACAACACGGCCTGAAGCTCGTCGTACCAACCTCGGCCGCAGACCTCCAACTTCTTCTTGAATGTCCTGGTCTTGAGGCCTCTCAGGACCTCCGCGTTGGCCCACTCGGCCTGACCGTTTCTCCAGGGGTGCTCCACTGAAGCGTAGCATATCTGCGTTCCAAGGTTAGAACAATATGTTTTGAAGAGGTTACTGGTGAACTACGAACCGTTGTCGGTGATGATGCAGGTCGGCACCCCGAACCGGCTCACGATGCCCTTGATGAACTTGACCGCAGAACCTGCGGGGATGGTGTGGACGGCTTCACCTTCAGCCCACTTATTGAACTTGTCCACGGCGACGTAGAGGTAGCGGTAGCCCCCTAGCGCCCGAGGAAATGGGCCCAGGATATCCAGCCCTCAGACTGCGAATGGCCATGAGAGGGGTATAGTTTGCAGACCTCCAGCCGACTGATGGATCTGCTTGGCATGGAATTGGCAGGCCTCGCAAGCCTTCACCAGTTCGACGGCATCATTGAGCACAGTGGGCCAATAGAATCCACCGCGGAACGCCTTGCCAATGAGGGTCCGCGACGATGAATGATGCCCACAGTCTCCACTGTGTATATCCGCCAGCAGTTCCTTCCCTTGCTCCCTGGAGATGCAGCGCAGGGACACATCATTCGGTCGCCTTTGGTAGAGCTCTCCATCCCTGATGTAGTATGATGTGGCCTGCCGCGCCACGCGCTCCGCTTCCTCCTCCTTCTCTAGCAAGATCCCTTGCGTCGGATAGCTCCAGAGCTCCGTGATCCAGCACCCCTCCGGAGGCTCCATTGTGAAGAGCAAACGCGCCCCTGAGGCCGGGCCATAGACAGGGGCTCTCGAGGCTAGCGGCTGGGGGAGCTCCTCCCGAGGCTGCACCGCGCTTGAAAGTGATGGCATGGCCGAGGGCTTTAAGAGCCACTCTTCGAAGACGCCAGGCTCCTGAGGTAGTCGCCTGGATGCTCGTCTGGCGATGTCGTCGCCCTCGTGATTGTTGCGACGGGGCACGTGCTGTAACTCCAGCCCCCAGAATTGCTTCTCCATCCTGCGGACCTCCGCAAGGTAGGCTTCCATGTGCTCATCCCTAGTCTCGTATACTTTGTTGGAGAAGTTGTCGAGGAGTTGTGAATCACCCTTGATGGGAAGACGCTTTACTCCGAGGGCGGCCGCGGCCTTCAGGCCTGCGATCAGGCCTTCATATTCTGCTATGTCGTTGGAGACCTTTTCTCCGTGCTGGAAACAGAGCTGCACGGCGTAGTAGAGCTTGTCTTGGGTAGGAGATATAAGCACCGCACCAGCCCCCGCGCCGTGCCTGGAGAACGCCACGTCGAAGTACATGACCCAACCGTCCAGTGCCTCGCTTCCCGGGGAGAGGGATCGATCCTCATCAGCCTTGAGGCCCGGCGCCTCCGTCCACTCTGCCACGAAATCTACCAAGGCGCCCCCCTTGATGAATCTGGTTGTGCTGAATTCGAGCTGAAACGCTTGCAGTTCAATGTTCCACTCAGCGACTCTTCCAGCTGAGTTATGGGTCCTGAGCACCCTTTCCAAAGGGTACGCCGAGACAACCTTGATGGGGTGGCCCTGAAAATAATGCCGCATCTTGCGCGAGGCCACCAATAGCGCGAGGAGAAGTTTCTGAGGCATGGGGTACCGCGCCCTTGCGTCCCGCAACACTATGCTGACGAAGTACACAGGATGTTCAATGAGGTTGGGAACGCTGGTGTCGATGGCGCCCTCCGGAGACCGTGGCGCCTCCTGAGACAGGGGAGCCCCCAGTGGCTGGTCGCTACACGGGGAGGGGTTTCCGCTGTCTCGAGTGTGTTCCCCAGCGGCGGCTGATCCTTTTTGGCTGTGGCAGTGGTCTCTGCTGGTCTTCCTTGTTCATGCTTCGCCTCGGCCCGGGCAAATGTTGTGGCTTTGTTCTGACGCTCCTCCCTAACCGCCACCAGGGCTGCGCTGGCAGAGGTGGGAGTGGCTGCAAGGTAGAGCACCAGGGGTTCCTGAGGGCGCGGGGCCACCATTACCGGAGGGCTGGTTAGGTACCTCTTGAGGTCTTGGAACGCCTTGTCTGCCTCTTCAATCCATTCAAAGGGTCCCTTTTTCTTCATCAGCTAGAAGAAAGGCAGCGCTCGCTCCCCCAACTTGGAGATGAAGCGTCCCAGTGCTGTCACGCGCCCAGTGAGCTTCTGCATTTTTCTGAGGGTATTTGGCGGGCTCATGTCCTCGATCGCCTTGACCTTTTCTTGGTTAGCCTCGATGCCTTGGTGGGACACGAGGAAGCCCAAGAGCTTGCCTGAGGGGACCCCAAACACACACTTCTCTGGGTTGAGCCGCAGGCTCACGGCGTTGAGGCTCGCGAAGGTTTCCTCCAGGTCTAGTATCAGGGTCTTGGCCTCGCAAGACTTCACCACAATATCATCGACGTAAGCCTCAACATTCTTCCCGAGCTGCGGGCCCAAGGTGATGTGCATCAGCCGCCAGAAGGTCGCCCCTGCATTGCTCAACCCGAACGGCATGCATGTGTAGCAGTACACCCCACACGGGGTTAGAAAGGCCATTTTCTCCACATATTCTACCGCCATATTGATCTGGTGATACCTAGAGAAGGCATCCAAGAAACACAACAGGTCGCACTCGACGGTGGAGTCGACGACCTGATTGATGCGGGGGAGCGGAAACAGATCTTGAGGGAAAGCTTTGTTGAGGTTGGTGAAGTCGACACACATACGTTCCTTCCCCCCTTTCTTCGGCACAACGACTGGGTTGGCCAACCAATCCGGGTATCGGACCTCGTGAATGACCCCTACAGCTTCCAACTTGTGGGTCTCTTGGACGATGAAAGCCTGCTTTTCCATGGACTGCCGCCTTGCTTTCTGCTTCACGGGTCGGACATTGGGGCACACATTGAGGTGGTGCTCGATTACGCCTCCAGGGATCCATGCCAGCTGATCGGGCTCCCATGCGAATACCTTCTTGTTCACGCGCAAGAACTTGACCAGGGCCTCCTCCTACTCGGGCTCGAGGTTGGCACCTATGGTGAAGGTGGCGTCAGTGGATCTGTCCTCATCAACCAGCATCTCCTTGGTTTCTGCCTTGTCCTGGGTGAACAACTGCTTCTTCTTGGCCGGCGCAACCCCCTTGGGCTCAGGGGCATCTGAGTCGGCAGGCTGCGCCGACGCTGCCACCTTGAAGGCGAGCTTGAGCACTTGCAATGCATCCCCGGTGTCTCCGCACACGGTGAGGACGCCGCTGCTCCCGGGCATTTTCATGAGGTTGTACGCTGGGTGAGTCGCAGCCATGAATCGGGCCAGCGTCGGGTAGCCGAGGATGGTGTTGTATGGGAGGCCGATGGGGGCGATGTCGAAGTCAATTAGCTCCGTGCGGAAGTTGTCATAGGTGCCGAAGGTTACCGGGAGACGGATTTGCCCCAGGGAGCTGGAGGACCTGCCCCTGACTCCCGAGAAGGGATGGTTGGGTCGAAGCCGCTCCGGTAGTATGTGGAGGAGGCCGAAGGCTTCAATCGAGAGCATGCTGAGGCCCGAGCTGCCATCGATGAGAGTCCTGGTGACGGCCACCTGGCAGATGGTGGGAGTGCACAACATCGGTAGCGTGCCCGAGCAGGCCGAGTTGGAGGGGTGGTCCTTCGAGCTGAAGGCCAGATCGGCCTAGGGCGCCGACCGACCTGAGGGAGCCCCCTGCCGCGTGGAGGCGGCGCCGACCTGGCGGACGAATGGCTTGACGTGGCGGCCCGAAGGTGGCGCCTGTGAGCCGCCCAGGAGGGCCACGAGGAACGGGGGCGCCGGTGCAGTGTGCTTGGCGAGGAAGAGGTTGCGCAGCTCTTCACAAGGGGCCACGGAAGCCGCCGGTAATTTTTCCGGCCACCGCACCTGTCGCAAGGCTGGGGCCAAGGCTCGGAGCCCCCTGGCCCCCGCGCTAGAGCTAACGACCAGAGCGGATGGCGCGCCGCTCATCGCAGGGCGAGTCGTGGTGTCGGCAGAGAGCGGGTCGGCGGAAGGAGAAGCTCCGGTGCACCCCTACCTGGCACGCCAAATGTCGGATTTCGGGTTCCGGCAGACCCTCTAGATTCAAACACTGGGGTGTGCATGGTGATTTCGCCCTCTACCTACCTGCTCCTCACCGCCTCGCTAGGATCTAAGCAATCAAAGGGACAACACAAGAGACACAGGGTTTATAGTGGTTCAGGCCACCATTGTGGTGTAATACCCTACTCCAGTGTGTGGTGTGGTGGATTGCCTCTTGGGCTGATGATGAACAGTACAAGGAAGAACAGCCTCACGAGGGTCTGTTCTTGGCTGGTGCGATGAACTGCTAGGGGAGATCAGTCGCTCTTTCTACTGGTTTCCTGGTGATGATTCCATGCCTCTACCTTGTGGTGGCTAGTCCTATTTATAGGCAAAGGCCCTGGGCCTCTTCCCAAATATTGAGCGGGAAGGGCGCCAACAATTGGCCATTTTGAAGGGGAACATATAGTACACTTATCCTGACTAAAGTTGGTCCTCGCCTGTCAAAGGCTCCGGTGGTGACGCCGGCTTGGGCTCCACAATGACTTCCTTCCTGCCGTTGCGACGGTCTTGGTCTTGTTGCACCGAAATGGATGCCTTTTCTTGATGCTCTTGCCTGTGCTTGCTCCCTTTGCACCAAAGAGGAAAGGGAGGACACTGCGCGGGCTGGTGCCCGCCTGGTGCCCTTGGTCGTCATGGCTTGCGTCATGGGCACCTCGTGAGGTACCCCGCCTTGATCTCTCCGCCTCCTCGCGAGCCAGCCTGACGAGGCCGTGCCTGAGGAAGCTTCCTATTTTCCACCCCGCGAGGCATGGCCCCTCGTGAGGGTCTTGAGCTTGTGCTGATGAAGATGGGCCGTGCTGGGCTGCCCCTTGTGCCACGCCGCAGGCCGCAGGCAGGCAAGTCTGGGGACCCCCGTTCCCAGAACACCGACAATCACAACATCAGTCACAAAATAAAATCCTTGATGCATGCACGCAGGTTATTTATATACAACATGAATATGCAATAATGAGATGGAAATAAAATGCACCGATTGGGTGTCTGAAGCAACGCCTCAAAAGGATAATGATATAAAGCATGCCTCAGTCGGGCGTCTAAGCGACACCACATAAAGGGCTTATAAACTAAATAAATAACAAACATGCCACAGTCGGGCGTCTGTGCGACACAACAGAAAGGGCTTATAAGTAATTTTAAATGACAAGCAGGCCACAGTCGGGCGTCTGAGCGACACCACATAAAGGGCTTATAAGAGAATAATCACAGTGAATATCCAGGAGGTAGAACCGTCCCAGGGATACTCAATAATTCAAATAATATCAAGGGTTAGTCCACAATAATAATAACCATAATCATCATGAGTCACAAGCCATGATGCATGTTCTGTTTTTAGCAGTTTTTCCTCCGAAGACCGACACTAAGACCGACACTTGACCCAACCCAGACTGTAGTCCTTTACCATGGACACGGCTATTCGAATAGATATAATCTCTGGAGAGGGTGTACTCTTTACCCACGGGTTACGGATTCATTTAGTCCATCGGGACTAATTCCGTCTATGGTCTTTTAATTGAAAACACACCTAACCGTACACACCAGCCTGACTTATCGGTGTCTGGAATCACCCACGACACTCGTTAAGCAAAACTCTAAGTGGGGAGGCTACAACCTCGAGTAGCGTGGGATCACAAAATTTATAACACGCGCAAACTAGGGGAGCTATCCCCTTGGCTACAACCAGAAACACCCATGCCCCCGGACCTGGTGGCATGCCTACCGGATGAAGCCGGTATCTTCCACCATGGCCTCTCTGTACGGTGTGTGCTAGAAAGGGGTTGACAACTTACTGAACCGTACCCTATCGATCGCAGGGACAAGTGGTAGTACGAAACAAGTATGGGGGTTACTAGAACAAGAATCGATCTACGGTCGACTCAGGAGGGTTCAAGTATTCCCTAAATGATTAGCATAACAAATATATTTCAACCAACAGACAGAATCACCACTCATCATACCTTACTATGCCATACCGGACACAACCGTCTCGCACCTGTGGTGCGCCATTAGTATCTGGTATACTAATGGCGCACTGCTGGTGTGCCATTAGAATAGCCCACAGTGCGCCTTTAGTATCTGGTCAAATCACACTCTATGGTCAAACTTCACGAAAGGTCACCCATCCTCACACTACTCCAGCCCAAGCACGCTTAACTTCAGAGTTCTATCCAACACCAGCAACAGCTCACTTCACAGGCACTTGTTGATATATCTAGCATATCAATCCTATTATACCTTGTTGATGTCTAGGACTTTTTTCATGTTCATGACTATGATGAAATTTTGAGAAATATTTCAAACTTCCCGGTCATATTACTTATCATTTTTTGAAAAAAAAATCAAAAGAATGCAAAACCAATTTTTTTTTGTTACTAGTGGCGCACCACATCCACGGTGCGCCACTAGTAAGTTTGAAATTTTTTGAATTTTTTTGCCTCTAGATCTTGAAAGCCCCGTAACTTTTTTTCTGTTTAATTTGGATGTAACTTTTCGAGTAGATGATTTTTCATATAAAAAACTTTTTCATTCGAGTTCGTATGCAAAAGTTATGCCCATTTTACAAATTTCTAGAGAGATTTTACAAATAAAGTCGAAATTCATATTTGTAAATTTTCCCAACAACTAGACCACATATCACATGGGAAAGTTATTTTGTTTTATTTTTTTGACATTTTAAATATTTTCTTTTATTTTTTTTAAAACTGAAAAGGCGATCCACTTGGGGGCGGGGGTGCATTCGGTGTTGGGGAAGTTAGTAATGGCGCACCGTGGGGTGGTGCGCCATTACTAGTTAAAACTAGTAATGGCGCACCGAGACATGGTGAGCCATTAGTAACAAATATTTTTTTATTCTTTCTACTTTTTTTTTCAAAACTACTAATGGCGCACGGCGGGTGTGGTGCGCCATTACTAGTTAAAACTAGTAATGGCGCACCGAGACATGGTGCGCCATTAGTAACAAATATTTTTTTTTCAAAACTACTAATGGCGCACGGCGGATGTGGTGCGCCATTACTATGTCAACTACTAATGGCGCACGACGGACATGGTGCGCCATTAGTAACAATTTTTTTATGTTTTTTTTCAAAACTACTAATGGCGCACCACACACCAGGCGCGCCATTAGTAATATATTACTAATGGTGCACCGAGACATGGTGCGCCATTAGAATATAGTAATGGTGCACCACATGACAGGTGCGCCATTAGTGGCCATTCCATCTATAGCCCTTTTTGTAGTAGTGCCGGAGACAAGCTCGTGTCCACCCAAGACAGAGGATTTCCCGGATTTCTTCTGACAGGCATGAAAGGCATACGATGGTGATTACTATCACAACGTATCAAATTCCAATAGCACGGAATCATCAATATGCACCTATGAGTATGTTCATATCATCACATAAAATAACGAAAACTCTGAGACAAGGGGTGTCGTAACCATATCAAACAAAACACGACAATATTATGCCAGGGTTCAGAATGCTTGCCTTCAAGTTGTGGAGAGGCAGGGTGCATTCCAAAACTTTTGAAAGTTTTCTTCTCTCTCCAATAATCCTATTTTGAAAAATATTCAAATCAACACAAACTTTACAAACAGTACAAAAAATTTTCCTAATTATTTTTGAAATAAATCTTAAAATAAACTAGGTGAAATTTGAGAGATGTAGGAAAAAGAATCAACTCATTTGGAGTTATATTTTAAAAGTTATAGCCAGTCAAAGTTTAGTCAAATTTCAGTTTTTTTTAAAACAGAAAAAGGAAAATGCTTCGAAATAAAAAGACGTCGAAGACGTACTCTGGGTTTACACCTTCACTTAATCCAGCATGGACCGGTTCGTGGTCACTGACAGTGGGTCCATGGGGCCCACTGGTCAGGTTTGACCAGTCGTCCCTCCCTCCTTTCTCCTTTGCCTGAGCGGAGGCCGGACTCTGGCGATCGCCGTCGATGAATGGCGGTTCCCCGCGGGGTTCTGAGGGCGGGGATGGATCCGCCAGTCCAGGGCAGTCCTCTCGGTGGTGAGCTCCGCGGCGGAGGTGGCCTTGGGAGGTTTTGGGGGTCTGGGCTACGGTGGCTCCCTGTCGAATTTGAGGGTTTGGGCGGCTCCGAAAGATCGAGGGGAAGAGGACGGTGGCTCTGGATGGGCCGGGGAGGCCTCGCTTGCGACGAACTAGACCGGAGGGCGGCAGCGGCCGAACTGGCCAGAGACGGGGAAGAAAGCTTCCCGCCATCGATTGTTGGCCGTGGGGGCTTTAGAGGAATGGCTTGGGGTCGCCAGAGGGTCTGAACGGGTTCGGGAGTCTCCATTTATAGCGCCACTACGTCGGTTCCACGGCCATGGATAAGAACGCCGGCGAACCGTCGTTCTGTTGCAGCAGGGGGTGCATGGCGGCGACGGGCGCTAGCGGACGTGTTCTAGGATAAGCTCGGGCTGCTCCAGAGGGCAGCTGGCGCACGCGTATGGCTTGGGCGGCGCCGTCCATGGCAGGAACCCACTGTGACCGGCCGCTAGCCGCCATGGCCAACATGACGGCGGCATTGTGGGGCTCCAGGGGCGGCCTGGAGGGTGCGCGTGAGTGTATGAGGACGGGCGTGGCTCTACAGGTGAGCAACGGCCAGGGGACAGATGCGGCGACCCATGCGCACGCACGTGCAAAATGCACGCTCTGGGCGCGCCCAGCGCACGCATGCCAGGTGCTCGACAAAATATCAGCACGTGTTAGAGATCTCGAATGATGCTGGTAATTAACAGGCCTGGGTTAGGGTTAGCTAGGAGCTTAGTGGACAAGTTAGTTAGGTCAGAGGATCAAGCTCACCATCCAACTAAAAATCATGCCAAATCCGGCTATGCACACAAAGTGTTCGACCGAATGCTAGAGGCATCTAGGTAGTTCTTGGGGTGGCCAAAATCTCTAGATCCTAGTCTCATTAGACGATAAAGAGGGTGGCAAGGTTAGTTGGGCAAAACCAGAAACTTGATAGTGCAAATATTTGAGAAAACCAATTTTGGGAAGAAACTAAAGGCTATTATTTCATGGACTAAAAATATTCCAATGGGTCCACTCTCCTGGACTCAAGGGTTTGGTAGGGAGGACTACAAGTAGAAAAAAGAATCATGGCCAACAGAGTAAAATAAAATGGGGTTGCAGTAGAAAGTGCCAAACTGGACCAGAGAGCAAAAGAGGATGTTTTGCTCAAATTTTCCAAAGAAGACCAGTGGGTTTTTGCATAAAGTTGAAGAATATACTCCTAACAACATCCCCTAATTTTTGTAGTGCAATTTTACCAACTGGACCAGTTTTGAAAACTAGGGGTAGAGCTTAAAATCTCCAATGAATAAAAGATATTTCTGCATACAAGTGATTTAGGGACATCATATGTCATCCCCGAATTTTGGTGAAAATTTTAAATGCATTTACCAAATGGTTGCAGTGCTAAAGAGGCCCTAAAACTTATGAAAAATCATTTTCAAGAGAAATATAGCTCAGGGAAAAATACTTATGCAAATAAATCCACTGATAAAAGAATTGTTTTATTGAGATAGTATACAAGTCCAATAATATTTTTGGAAAGTTTTCACTTGACGTAAAAACTTCACATTATTAAAGAAAAGAGGGGTTCTGAAATCAAAAGGAAATCCAGAAAGTAAAATTTTTAATCTCCTGGCAAAATTTTAATAATCAAATCTTGGTTAAAATTTTGGGGTGTTACAGTCGAGCACCTGCCTGCCTGCCTGGCCGAGTCAAGCAGCTCGTTGGAGTGGCTGCTGGGCTGGGCCAGCCAGGTGGGCCTGCTGGTGGGCTGCTATAACACCCCAAAAATTTAACCAGGTTTTTGATATTAAAATCTTGCCAGGTGTTTTAAAATTTTGCATTCTGGACCTTTATGTGGATTTCAGAAAGAAAACTCTTCTGTTATTGTTAAAGAGTTTTATCTTTCCCTAGTGGATCTTTCCAAAATATTAGACTTCTATGCCATCTTATTAAAACAATTTCTAAATCAGTAGATATATTTATTAAATTATTTCACCCTGAGCTTTAATCATTAAAATGGCTTGTTTTAAATTTTGGAGCTCTGTTTGTACTGCAACCTATTGATAACTTTAACTAATGTTCCAACCAAATTTTGGAGATGTCTTGTGATGCCCCTAGATCACTTTTTTGTAATAATAAAATTATTTCATTGCTTATTTTGAGTGTTACACACGTTTTTCTTCTCTGGTCCAATGGGCATTTTTGCACTACAACCCAATTAAATATTTCCCTAGAGCCTCCACCAAAATTATGGGATGTCAGTAGTAGCATGCCATCCAACTTCATGCAAAAACCTAGTGTTGTTCTTTGGAAAAATTGAGTGAACCAACCTCTTTTTCATTCTGGACCAGACTTGTGTTTTCTACTGCAACCCTATCATTTCTTGCCCTAGTGATCTTGTGCTTTCTCATACTTGTTGTCACATCCCTAGCTGCTGGTAGTGCTCTAGGCTAGCTCATGTGTGCATCATGTTTAAATTCTGAAAATTTGAACTGAGGGAATTTTGGAAGCCTCAAAAGCTTAAATAAAAGAGGGGCAAAAACCCTAGAAATCTCATTCATTGCTCCAAAATGCTCTTCTTAAATGTTTGATAATTTTTGGTAAGGGTTCTGGTCCCAACCAAAATATTGAACATTTTTAAGGAATTATTTTTGGGACTTTGGATTTAATTCATTAGCTATTTGAATTTGAATTATATTCATATAATTAGAATATAATTTCAAATACCCCTGATATATTTTATAAGCTTTTGGAAAAGTCCATTTAGCAATATAAAATATTCAGAGGAGTTTTTGGCATTGTTTGAATTATTTTAAATTCAAAACAGTGGCAAAATAAATTAAATAAAATAAAACAGGAGAAAAAAAATAAAAAGAACAGAAGCCTACCTGGGCCACTTACCTGTGGCCGGCCCAGCTGGCCAGCCCATCTGGCCGGCCCAGCCCACCTCCTTCCCCCCCCCCTTGTCATCTTCCTCCTTTGCCAGGAGGACGAACAGAGGCGAGGCGTGGCGCGCGCCCGAGAGGCCTCGGCCACCTCCTGCTTCCCCCTGGCCACCTCCTGCTTCCTCTCGTCGCCCTGGACCCCGTCCGCGACGCCACGCACCCCCCCAGGCCTCTCACTCTCTCCCCGAGCTCCTCTCTTCCTCTGGCTCTCTCGCGCGCAGCCACCGAACACACCCGTCGCCGCCGACGAGCATCACCGCGGCCACCGTCCACCCCGTGCCTCTCCGATGAGTTCAGAGGAACCGCCATCGCCTTCTGCGTCTTCTACACCAACCCATTCGACCGCGGGAGCCCTGTAGCATCTTCCCGGAGCTCGTCCCCAACCTTCGGCCGCCGGCGAACTTCCGAGGATTCGCGAGCTCCAGCCCCTCCCCGGCCTCGCCGTTGCCTCTATCGGATCCGCTGTGAGCTCCTCTTCCATTTCCCCTCCTGCCCGCGCTCGTTCCCGCACGCTAGCCGCCCTTTTCACCAGGGCCGTGAGATCCTCACCACCGGCGATGACGCGGACAAGGCCAGAGCCACCGGAGCTAGCTACCGAGCACGGCAACGTGCTCCACACCTCACCAGGAACCTAACTCACACACCAGCTTCCCCTCCCGTGCCCCCTAACGCCAACCCCGACCTCGCCCGAACTCCGGCCACCGCCGCGAGCTTGCCTCCGGTGAGCTCGGGCCACCTCAGCCCCTGCCGTTTGCACAGATGGATGCGGGTGAGTCCCAGCTCCACGTAGACGCCCTCATCCGCCCGTTTGGCCGCCGGAGCAAGAAATCCGAAGGCCTCCGCCGTCTCGGCCTCGCCGGCGTCAAGCCGCCGGCAGATTAGGCCCTGCTGACCAGGGGTTTGACCCCCCTGGGTCGATGACAGGTGGGGCCAGCCCCCCTGTTAATTAGTTTAGTTTATTTTAATTTAATTACCCCCCTGCTGACACTGACATGTGGGCCCTAGTGCCCTAATCTTTAATTAAACTAAACTAAACCCCCCTGTTTAACCTGTGACGCTGACATATGGGTCCCACAGGTCAGTTTGACCTGGACGGCGCCCGTTGACCTGCTGACGTCACTACGAGGTCATGATGACGCAATAATTCCTTTCTGGCATTTAAATAATCTTAAATGATTTATAAATTTCAGATAATAACCAAAACTTCTAAAATTCATAGAAAATTAACCGTAACTCCAAATTAAATAAATTATATATGAAAAATTATCAGAAAAATTCAAGGAATCCATCTGTACCATTTTCATGCAAGTTAGAACAACTTATAGCTGCTGTTTAGCACAAATCAATTAACGGCATTTGAATAATCACATATGGAGTTTGAATTTGAATCTTGTCTTCAAACCAACTTCATTTAATCTGTTGCTAGTTGCATTAGCCCAAAACACATTCATTTTGCCATGTCATGATCATGCATCATATTGTGCATTGCATTGATTGTGTTCCCTTCTGTGTTGCCGGTATTTGTCCCCTCTCGATAGACGTGATACCGATGATGTGATCGTTGACACTGATGAAGACTCAATGTTATCTTCAGAAGTGCCAGGCAAGCAAAACCCCCTTGTTCATTCCGATAAAATCCCACTCTCTCGCTCCTGCTCTCTTTTACTGCATTAGGACAACAACGACATATTTGATACTTGCTGCGGTAGCTGAACCCCTTTATCCTCTGCATGACCTGTCATTCCACAGTAATTAGATGAAACCCACTAGCATGAGTAGGAGTTGTTTGAGCCCTGATGTGCCTACTCATTCATGCTTGATTGTCATGCCTGCTACTGCTTAGAGTTGAGTCAGGTCTGATTCATCCGGGATGAATCAGAGGCGTGTGAACATGTCCTACCGTGTGTGAGCTAAGTGTGTGAACACGATTTGGTAAAGGTAGCGGTGAGAGGCCATGTAGGAGTACATGGTGGGTTGTCTCATTGCAGCCGTCCTCAGGAACTGAGTTCTGTGTTTGTGATCCATGATTCAGCTACTACCACGCATTGGGCCCGAAACCAATGGACCCTCTCGGCTTCTTGATCACCCTTGTCCTCTGTCCAGGAGTTGCAAGTAGTTTCTGGTGTTTGTAGTATGCTGGAGGCCGTGCGCAGCGCTGACCGTAGGGGTGGGCTGTGATGCGGTAGGCACGTGGCACGGTGTACCGGGCGCCCGTTTGGTGTCTCGGGAACCCTGTTCACATCGTTTGGGGCTGTGAGCGAAACTCCGGCCGGATCTCCTCATGGATGGAACCCGAATAGGCGATAAACCTGGACTAGAGACTTGAGTGTTTAGGCAGGCCGTGGCCGACACCCACGTTGGGCTTCCGCTTGAAGGTTGCGGAGTACATGTCGTGTAAACGGCGGTAAGTGGTGAGAGCGTGTGTGAAGAAGTACACCCCTGCAGGGTTAACATCATCTATTCGAATAGCCATGTCCGCGGAAAAGGACTTCTGGGTTGCTTATATCAGTTCATAGACAAGTGAAAGTGGATACCCTAAAATACGCAAGATAAGCGTGAGTGCTATGGATGGCGTTCTCGTAGGGATACGGGAGCGGTTCCATAGTGGTGTATTGATATGGTGAATATGTGGACTCGTGTGCGCCACCTCAAAAGAGTTATTTGCAGTCGTAGTTCAGGATAGCCACCGAGTCAAAGCTGGCTTGCTGCAGTAAAACCCCACCATCCCTTTGTTGATAATGATGCATATGTAGATAGTTCTGATGTAAGTCTTGCTGGGTACATTGTACTCACGTTTGCCTATTTTATGTTTTTGCAGAGAGACTTCGGTCTCACTAGTAGTTTCGCGTGGACTTCGACGTTTAGCTTGTTACCTTAGCTATGATCTTGTGCCCTCGGCAGGATCTGATAGATAGTCAGGCTTCTCAGCCTTTTTCATTTATAGATGTCTGTACTCAGACATGTTAAGCTTCCGCATGTGCTTTGACTTGTATGCTCTGATTGTTGGGTCATGAGACCCCTGTTTGTAATATCTCGCTCCTCGGAGCCTATTGAATAAATTACTTGAGTCGTAGAGTCATGTTGTGATGCCATGTTGTATTTGCACATATCGAGCATATTGTGTGTATGCTATTGAAATGCTTGGTATGTGTGGGATCTGACCATCTAGTTGTTTATCTTTAGTAGCCTCTCTTACCGGGAAATGTCTCCTAGTGTTTCCACCGAGCCATGGTAGCTTGCTACTGCTCCGGGACACTTAGGCTGGCCGGCATGTGTCCTTCTTCGTTCCTGTGTCTGTCCCTACGAGGAAATGTCACGCGATGATTACCGGAGTCCTGTTAGCCCGCTACAGCCCGGTTCACCGGAGTCCTGCTAGCCCAGTGCTACAGCCTGGATTCACTCGCTGATGACCGACACGTTCGATGCTGGGTCATGGATGCCTGTCCCTGTAAGTTTGTGCCACTTTGGGTTTACGACTAGCCATGTCAGCCCGGGCTCCTTATCATATGGATGCTAGCGACACTGTCATATACGTGTGCCAAAAGGCGCAAACGGTCCCGGGCAAAGGTAAGGCGACACCCGTGGGAATACCGTGCATGAGGCCGCAAAGTGATATGAGGTGTTACATGCTAGATCGATGTGGCATTGAGTCGGGGTCCTGACAGCGTTGGTATCAGAGCTTGACTGCCTGTAGGTTACCAAGCCAAACTGGTCGAAGTTGAGTCTAGAAATTCTTTAGTTATATAAGGGAATTGATTGTGGGATGGAACGTAAGGCTCTTTTTACTCCTTATACCTCATGGCCTTCTGATCTGAGTCATCATCTTCTCTTCTACGGGGATTAAGAACTAGGCTATCTCTTCTTTCTATTAGGATCACGTGTTACTAATCCGTAGACTTATAAGATTGTTGATTCAAGCCTCAGTTCAGTTCCTACTATCTTCTGTATGTTAATTGTTGATCTCGAAACCGTGATATTGTGCTTCTGAGTGGTTATGCCACCATTTTTGTGAATGTCTCAAATCTTTTCTGAGCATTTACAGCCGTTATGCTGTCCGAGTCATCCCAGGTTTCTAAGTAGTCTGATGCATTTGCAAATCCTTTCTTCCCGTTTCAATGTTCCCATGGGCCAGATTAACCACACTAATCAGTGAGTTGAGGTACTCCGTTACCTTGACATATATGTTGGAGATATTATTATGACCCTAGGTGTCTTAGGGGATCATCTAGTAATTTAGCCATGATTTGTGTTCCCAGTGTGATGATTCTGGCCATCATTCTCGAAAGCATCCCGTGATGCTACTTAGTAGTAGGTATTCTACTCCTGGGTTCTGAACCCGAGATTCACTCTACCTACTTCATGTTGATAGTAATTGCTAGTGCCTTTAGGATATTAGTAACCTTTGCGATAGTCCTTGAAGTCCATGGTATCTTCTTCTTCCAAATACCATGAACTACTTATGGCAGAAGTTCCTCGTTGAACTGAAATATCACAACAGGATTATTCTTGATGAGTTCTCCATTATATATTGTGGCTCTGCCAGTTCTACCTTTCTGCATGGGTTATCCGGAAGAAATATGTTGAATTCGTTCGACATGCTAATCCATGCATCCACAACTCAGAAAATTATATGTTCCTTTGAGTTGTCCCTCTTTAGTTGTCTACTGACCTTCGTCTATCAATTGATAGTCCAAGGGTATGCATGCATTCGTTATCGATGCCTATTACCCTTGTGGTCCGTCAAGCCATTCTGTCCTGAATGACTTGGAGAAACAAACTCCAGTACCTCATCCATATCTAGGATTGGGTCAAAGTAGTTGTATTCCACAGATCAAATGCCAATCCAGCTTTTGGTTCTGTTCTACCTTGGAGTATTACCATCTTTATATCGGGATTGTTATAGGAATTGCACACCATCCTATGAACTCTTGGTACAGTGATACTTCTTGCCATCATTAGTCATTCCTCGGTCTTCGTGTTGATGCAACCGGAATACCGACAAATGAATTGTGATGTGTGAAATCAATACGCCTAGCAACGTCGTTGCTGGGTAGTTAAAGGACAATAATTTCATTCTTAGTGTGTTGGTTATTGAATCATCATTCTAAGATTGATCGTGCTACCTAGTCCATTCTCCTGGTTCACTCCTCGATCGATGAGTTAGGATTATTTCAAATCCTTGCTCTATTGATCATATCGTCTTGCCCTGAAAAGCAAGATTGTTCTCGAGCTTAGTAACATACCGGTGGTTCGTGATTTTCTGAATATCTTCTCAGAAGTATTACCAGATTGTCACCTGACCGCTATGTTGAGTTCGTGATCAAGTTGGGTTATTCCTGTAAACCACCCCTTCTCCAAGAATCCGTGTTGGATACCCTGAGCTAGTTGGATAAGCTAAACCACAACTTGGAGAGTTGGAAGGTAAAAGTTTGTCCGACTTAGTTCATGTTAAGGGATATCTTTTTGTGTGCGTGTGTGTGTTGAAGAAAGATGATATCTTCATCAATTGGTCCTTGTGAACAATTGTTGGATCTATTATCTTACCCAAACCTTTGATTGAGAATGGGCTATCATCCAATCAGACCAGAACCAACGATATTCGTAATGTTGTCTTATTCGTGGTTGATCCCTCGAGCATACACCATTACATCTTTGGCCTGACCAATGCTATCACTTGTTCACTTAACTATGGAATTCCTTTTAAAAGGAAACCCAGATGAATTGTTGTTGAGCCCATTGACAACATCCTTATCTCCTTCATGATTTTGTTGGACATTAAGCTAGTGTTGGAAACTTTTGAAAGCATTTTCTTCATGCTAGCTCATGAAGTATTTGTTTGATGAAAGGAGTGACTTCCTCTTATACACGTGCATTTGGTGAAAGTTGCCGCCGTGAATTTGAGAAAGTTAGTTTTGCTTCCTCTGGAATCATCCCAAGTCAGTCATGCATACGTGCGAAGTATTCTGTGGTCTGGAGATTTGCAACCTCCATTCTATATGTATATCCTAGCACACCAAGCCACTGATTGAGTTGTTCAAAGATAAAGGAGTCTGTCCAAGGTGAACTCTTTGGACTTCCATGCGTGGAGACTTCGATGTCATTAATGATGGTTCCCCCTCCTGAACTCGGTAGTGTTTTATTATAAGACTACTTTGTGGTCATGCTTGTCTTGGACAACATGTTCACATGTTTGTAGCAGAACCAGCTCATGTTTTGGAGCTTGCTATCGTAGTTCATTTCCCGAGAATCCCGCAACGTCATTTCGTCGATTTGTGTTGCAAACTTTCATTTTTCTTCCTAGACTTGATGAGTCGGGAATATCCTGACACCAACCAGATCTGAGTCTCAGGTAGATATGATGGTTGGAACATTTCCCAAGAACTATAATATTGGTCCCTCGATAACCGGTAAAGTGGATGCCGTGGCCAACACACCCAGCCGGAAGACCTATTATTGTAGTATCTTGTTTGAGGTAGTTGGCCACCTCCCCATAAGGATTTCGTAGGATTTACCTCCGTAACTGTTCCTTATGGATTCTGTTGCTCCCGAAGTCCGACCTTTACTTGATGTTCTAGTTATCAAACCATATCTATGAATGGGTTACACTGGCACGTCAAGGAGAACATTAGAAGCGGAGTGTTAAATGTCTCTCGGTCGATCATCCAGATTTCGTTCCCTTGGCCTCGCTAAGGTGAAATCTGAGAAAGTGTTATCTTCCTTTGCATCTGCATCTTCCACCGGTATTCATCATGGTAGTAAGTTGTGTTGCCAGGATCCTTGACACGGATATTGGTAAAATCTTGATGATTATGGAAATGCTCAAGTTCTTGAGAGCACGCACAAGCGCTAGGTGTTATCATCGGCACTAACTGGGTTTGCTCTCAGTTTCCTCGACAATGCTATGACCTTTTAAACAGTGAATTCACTCTCTATTGTTGGGCTCTTCCCCAGTTACCAGAATCATTCCCAGCATTTGCATTCTGTTCCCAGCTTGCACCACCTATGTGACATTCTACCATGGGTCTCTTCTATTTCCGGTGATAAGCAAATTCATCCATTACGTTGTCTTCAACAAGGTAATCCACATCATCCAAGTTCGAGTATGCCATTCTACCGAACCCCTCTAAATGATCGATTATGATTTGCCTTAAGCTGGTATAAAGAGTTTTCAATGATCCTTGAATCAAAGGTAATTCTTTTTGCCACTTAAGGGGATATCTCTACGAGTCACCTTCCCTAAGGTGTATCGTTATGGTATCATGGCAACTCAACTCCTCGCTACGTTGACAATCGATTACCACCTTCTTAAGCGTGAAATTGTGGTCTACCTAGTGAACCTTCGTCATCTGCTTCATGTTGGGTTTCGTAGTAATTTCAAAAAATTTCCTACGCGCACACAGGATCATGTGATGCATAGCAACGAGAGGAGAGTGTTGTCTACGTACCCAACGCAGACCGACTGTGGAAGCGATGACACGACGTAGAGGAAGTAGTCGTACGTCTTCACGATCCAACCGATCAAGCACCGAAACTACGGCACCTCCGAGTTCGAGCACACGTTCAGCTCGATGACGATCCCCGGACTCCGATCCAGCAAAGTGTCGGGGAAGAGTTTCGTCAGCACGACGGCGTGGTGACGATCTTGATGAACTACAGCAGCAGGGCTTCGCCTAAACTCCGCTACAGTATTATCGAGGAATATGGTGGCAGGGGGCACCGCACACGGCTAAGGAATCAATCACGTGGATCAACTTGTGTCAACTTGTGTGTTTAGAGGTGCCCCTGCCTC
>NC_041385.1:293943149-293945995 GCF_002162155.2 Triticum dicoccoides
TTTTACGTGGCTGCTACGGGCTTAAGTAAGAACCAATCTCACCTACGCATCAAAACCACAACGATAGTTTGTCAAATAGACTCCGTTTTAACCTTCTCAAGGACCGGGCGTAGCCATACTCGGTTCAACTAAAGTTGGAGAGACAGTCGCCCGCAAGCCATCTCTGTGCAAAGCACGTCGAGGGAACCGGTCTCGCGTAAGCGTACGCGTAAGGTTGGTCTGGGTCGTCTCGTCCAACAATACCGCCGAACCAAAATATGACATGCTGGTAGGCAGTATGACTTGTATCGTCCACAACTCACTTGTGTTCTACTCGTGCATATAACATCAACATCAATAACCTGGCTCGGATGCCACTGTTGGGTTTCGTAGTAATTTCAAAAAATTTCCTACGCGCACACAGGATCATGTGATGCATAGCAACGAGAGGAGAGTGTTGTCTACGTACCCAACGCAGACCGACTGCGGAAGCGATGACACGACGTAGAGGAAGTAGTCGTACGTCTTCACGATCTAACCGATCAAGCACCGAAACTACGGCACCTCCGAGTTCGAGCACACATTCAGCTCGATGACGATCCCCGGACTCCGATCCAGCAAAGTGTCGGGGAAGAGTTTCGTCAGCACGACGGCGTGGTGACGATCTTGATGAACTACAGCAGCAGGGCTTCGCCTAAACTCCGCTACAGTATTATCGAGGAATATGGTGGCAGGGGGCACCGCACACGGCTAAGGAATCGATCACGTGGATCAACTTGTGTCAACTTGTGTGTTTAGAAGTGCCCCTGCCTCCGTATATAAAGGAGGAGAGGAGGGGAGGCTGGCCGGCCAAGGGGGGGAGGCGCAGGAGAGTCCTACTCCCTCTGGGAGTAGGATTCCCCCTCCAATCCTAGTCCAACTAGGATTCCTCGGAGGGGAAAAGAGGAGGAGGGGGCCGGCCACCTCTCCTAGTCCTAATAGGACTAGGGGAAGGGGGTGGCGCGCAGCCCATCAAGGGCAGCCCCTTCTCTTTTCCACTAAGGCCCACTATGGCCCAAATAGCTCCCGGGGGGTTCCGGTAACCCTCTCGGTATTCCGGTAAAATCCCGATTTCACCCGGAACACTTCCGATATCCAAATATAGGCTTCCAATATATCAATCTTTACGTCTCGACCATTTCGAGACTCCTCGTCATGTCCGTGATCACATCCGGGACTCCGAACAACCTTCGGTACATCGAAATGCATAAACTCATAATATAACTGTCATCGTAACCTTAAGCGTGCGGACCCTACGGGTTCGAGAACAATGTAGACATGACCGAGACACGTCTCCGGTCAATAACCAATAGCGGGACCTGGATGCCCATATTGGCTCCTACATATTCTACGAAGATCTTTATCGGTCAGACCGCATAACAACATACGTTGTTCCCTTTGTCATCGGTATGTTACTTGCCCGAGATTCGATCGTCGGTATCCAATACCTAGTTCAATCTCGTTACCGGCAAGTCTCTTTACTCGTTCCGTAATACATCATCTCACAACTAACATATTAGTTGTAATGCTTGCAAGGCTTATGTGATGTGTATTACCGAGAGGGCCCAGAGATACCTCTCCGACAATCGGAGTGACAAATCCTAATCTCGAAATACGCCAACCCAACATCGACCATTGGAGACACCTGTAGTTCTCCTTTATAATCACCCAGTTACGTTGTGACGTTTGGTAGTACCCAAAGTGTTCCTCCGGTAAACGGGAGTTGCATAATCTCATAGTCATAGGAACATGTATAAGTCATGAAGAAAGCAATAGCAACATACTAAACGATCGGGTGCTAAGCTAATGGAATGGGTCATGTCAATCAGATCATTCTACTAATGATGTGACCTCGTTAATCAAATAACAACTCATTGTTCATGGTTAGGAAACATAACCATCTTTGATTAACGAGCTAGTCAAGTAGAGGCATACTAGTGACACTCTGTTTGTCTATGTATTCACACATGTATTATGTTTCCGGTAAATACAATTCTAGCATGAATAATAAACATTTATCATGATTATAAGGAAATAAATAATAACTTTATTATTGCCTCTAGGGCATATTTCCTTCACTTCACTCCATTCCTATGGATGTGTGCTTCGCCTCTCAGCTCGAGAGATGTTGCTATGTCTCATTCCGTGAGTTAATCCTGAGTTGTTCGACCTTCGAGAAGAACCATTCGTTTAGGATCTTTCCTTTCCTCTTCTTGTCATGATTAGCTGAAGTTCTCAGAGCAAGACGACAAGACAAAGATGATGTTCAAATCAACGTTCATTTGAAGTGCAACCTGGATCGTGAAGATTGTACTAGTTTGCGTTTTCCCTTCATCCTACCCTACGCTTGAATCTCGAGACGAGATTCTTGTTTAGTGGGGGTGAGTTGTCACATCCCTAGCTGCTGGTAGTGCTCTAGGCTAGCTCATGTGTGCATCATGTTCAAATTCTGAAAATTTGAACTGAGGGAATTTTGGAAGCCTCAAAAACTTAAATAAAAGAGGGGCAAAAACCCTAGAAATCTCATTCATTGCTCCAAAATGCTCTTCTTAAATGTTTGATAATTTTTGGTAAGGGTTCTGGTCCCAACCAAAATATAGAACATTTTTAAGGAATTATTTTTGGGACTTTGGATTTAATTCATTAGCTATTTGAATTTGAATTATATTCATATAATTAGAATATAATTTCAAATACCCCTGATATATTTTATAAGCTTTTGGAAAAGTCCATTTAGCAATATAAAATATTCAGAGGAGTTTTTGGCATTGTTTGAATTATTTTAAATTCAAAACAGTGGCAAAATAAATTAAATAAAACAAAACAGA
>NC_041385.1:293946862-293953344 GCF_002162155.2 Triticum dicoccoides
AGAGGCCTCGGCCACCTCCTGCTTCCCCCTGGCCACCTCCTGCTTCCTCTCGTCGTCCTGGACCCCGTCCGCGACGCCACGCACCCCCCCAGGCCTCTCACTCTCTCCCCGAGCTCCTCTCTTCCTCTGGCTCTCTCGCGCGCAGCCACCGAACACACCCGTCGCCGCCGACGAGCATCACCGCGGCCAGCGTCCACCCCGTGCCTCTCCGATGAGTTCAGAGGAACCGCCATCGCCTTCTGCGTCTTCTACACCAACCCATTCGACCGCGGGAGCCCTGTAGCGTCTTCCCGGAGCTCGTCCCCAACCTTCGGCCGCCAGCGAACTTCCGAGGATTCGCGAGCTCCAGCCCCTCCCCGGCCTCGTCGTTGCCTCTACCGGATCCGCTGTGAGCTCCTCTTCCATTTCCCCTCCTCCCCGCGCTCGTTCCCGCATGCTAGCCGCCCTTTTCACCGGGGCCGTGAGCTCCTCACCACCGGCGATGACGCGGACAAGGCCAGAGCCACCGGAGCTAGCTACCGAGCACGGCAACGTGCTCCACACCTCACCAGGAACCTAACTCACACACCAGCTTCCCCTCCCGTGCCCCCTAACGCCAACCCCGACCTCGCCCGAACTCCGGCCACCGCCGCGAGCTTGCCTCCGGTGAGCTCGGGCCACCTCAGCCCCTGCCGTTTGCACAGATGGATGCGGGCGAGTCCCAGCTCCACGTAGACGCCCTCATCCGCCCGTTTGGCCGCCGGAGCAAGAAATCCGAAGGCCTCCGCCGTCTCGGCCTCGCCGGCGTCAAGCCGCCGGCAGGTTAGGCCCTGCTGACCAGGGGTTTGACCCCCCCTGGGTCGATGACAGGTGGGGCCAGCCCCCCTGTTAATTAGTTTAGTTTATTTTAATTTAATTACCCCCCTGCTGACACTGACATGTGGGCCCTAGTGCCCGAATCTTTAATTAAACTAAACTAAACCCCCCTGTTTAACCTGTGACGCTGACATATGGGTCCCACAGGTCAGTTTGACCTGGACGGCGCCCGTTGACCTGCTGACGTCACTATGAGGTCATGATGACGCAATAATTCCTTTCTGGAATTTAAATAATCTTAAATGATTTATAAATTTCAGATAATAACCAAAACTTCTAAAATTCATAGAAAATTAACCGTAACTCCAAATTAAATAAATTATATATGAAAAATTATCAGAAAAATTCAAGGAATCCATCTGTACCATTTTCATGCATGTTAGAACAACTTATAGCTGCTGTTTAGCACAAATCAATTAACGGCATTTGAATAATCACATATGGAGTTTGAATTTGAATCTTGTATTCAAACCAACTTCATTTAATCTGTTGCTAGTTGCATTAGCCCAAAACACATTCATTTTGCCATGTCATGATCATGCATCATATTGTGCATTGCATTGATTGTGTTCCCTTCTGTGTTGCCGGTATTTGTCCCCTCTCGATAGACGTGATACCGATGATGTGATCGTTGACACTGATGAAGACTCAATGTTATCTTCAGAAGTGCCAGGCAAGCAAAACCCCCTTGTTCATTCCGATAAAATCCCACTCTCTCGCTCCTGCTCTCTTTTACTGCATTAGGACAACAACGACATATTTGATACTTGCTGCGGTAGCTGAACCCCTTTATCCTCTGCATGACCTGTCATTCCACAGTAATTAGATGAAACCCACTAGCATGAGTAGGAGTTGTTTGAGCCCTGATGTGCCTACTCATTCATGCTTGATTGTCATGCCTGCTACTGCTTAGAGTTGAGTCAGGTCTGATTCATCCGGGATGAATCAGAGGCGTGTGAACATGTCCTACTGTGTGTGAGCTAAGTGTGTGAACACGATTTGGTAAAGGTAGCGGTGAGAGGCCATGTAGGAGTACATGGTGGGTTGTCTCATTGCAGCCGTCCTCAGGAACTGAGTTCTGTGTTTGTGATCCATGATTCAGCTACTACCACGCATTGGGCCCGAAACCAATGGACCCTCTCGGCTTCTTGATCACCCTTGTCCTCTGTCCAGGAGTTGCAAGTAGTTTCTGGTGTTTGTAGTATGCTGGAGGCCGTGCGCAGCGCTGACCGTAGGGGTGGGCTGTGATGCGGTAGGCACGTGGCACGGTGTACCGGGCGCCCGTTTGGTGTCTCGGGAACCCTGTTCACATCGTTTGGGGCTGTGAGCAAAACTCCGGCCGGATCTCCTCATGGATGGAACCCGAATAGGCGATAAACCTGGACTAGAGACTTGAGTGTTTAGGCAGGCCGTGGCCGACACCCACGTTGGGCTTCCGCTTGAAGGTTGCCGAGTACATGTCGTGTAAACGGCGGTAAGTGGTGAGAGCGTGTGTGAAGAAGTACACCCCTGCAGGGTTAACATCATCTATTCGAATAGCCGTGTCCGCGGAAAAGGACTTCTGGGTTGCTTATATCAGTTCATAGACAAGTGAAAGTGGATACCCTAAAATACGCAAGATAAGCGTGAGTGCTATGGATGGCGTTCTCGTAGGGAGACAGGAGCGGTTCCATAGTGGTGTATTGATATGGTGAATATGTGGACTCGTGTGCGCCACCTCAAAAGAGTTATTTGCAGTCGTAGTTTAGGATAGCCACCGAGTCAAAGCTGGCTTGCTGCAGTTAAACCCCACCATCCCTTTGTTGATAATGATGCATATGTAGATAGTTCTGATGTAAGTCTTGCTGGGTACATTTGTACTCACGTTTGCCTATTTTATGTTTTTGCAGAGAGACTTCGGTCTCACTAGTAGTTTCGCGTGGACTTCGACGTTTAGCTTGTTACCTCAGCTACGATCTTGTGCCCTCGGCAGGATCTGATAGATAGTCAGGCTTCTCAGCCTTTTTCATTTATAGATGTCTGTACTCAGACATGTTAAGCTTCTGCATGTGCTTTGACTTGTATGCTCTGATTGTTGGGTCATGAGACCCCTGTTTGTAATATCTCGCTCCTCGGAGCCTATTGAATAAATTACTTGAGTCGTAGAGTCATGTTGTGATGCCATGTTGTATTTGCACATATCGAGCATATTGTGTGTATGCTATTGAAATGCTTGGTATGTGTGGGATCTGACCATCTAGTTGTTTATCTTTAGTAGCCTCTCTTACCGGGAAATGTCTCCTAGTGTTTCCACCGAGCCATGGTAGCTTGCTACTGCTCCGGGACACTTAGGCTGGCCGACATGTGTCCTTCTTCGTTCCTGTGTCTGTCCCTACGAGGAAATGTCACGCGATGATTACCGGAGTCCTGTTAGCCCGCTACAGCCCGGTTCACCGGAGTCCTGCTAGCCCAGTGCTACAGCCTGGATTCACTCGCTGATGACCGACACGTTCGATGCTGGGTCATGGATGCCTGTCCCTGTAAGTTTGTGCCACTTTGGGTTTACGACTAGCCATGTCAGCCCGGGCTCCTTATCATATGGATGCTAGCGACACTGTCATATACGTGTGCCAAAAGGCGCAAACGGTCCCGGGCAAAGGTAAGGCGACACCCGTGGGAATACCGTGCGTGAGGCCGCAAAGTGATATGAGGTGTTACATGCTAGATCGATGTGGCATTGAGTCGGGGTCCTGACACTTGTAGTCAACCCTACAAAAACCCTAAGCCGAGGAGCATGCTCTCTTTGGAACACTTTTGGTCCTTGTAATGATGCCATTTACTTCCTATCCAGAAGTGTAGTTTTGCAAAACTTGCACTAGCAAGTTTCTCCTTTTTGCAAACTAACTTCACCACCCTCTCTTACATCCAGAGAGACACTGATCTGGAGAATTTGGCCACTCCAAGAACTACTTAAGTGCCTTTGGCATTTTGTCAAACACCCTGAGTGCACAGCCAGATTTGGCATGACTACAAGTTTACTTAGTGAACTTGAGCCCCTGACCAAATCACCATGTCCCTTGATTCCATTGCTAACCCTAGACTAGACCTGTTTATTGTCAGCCTCACCGCGACCTCTAGGCTGCCCTAGCATTTCGTCGAGCATGTCCCGGGCGTGCTCTGGGCGTGCCCAGAGCGTGCATTTGGCAGCCGCGAGCGCCCGAGCCGTCGCGTCACGCCCCGCACTCAACCCGGTCCGTGACCGACCGCAACCAGCATGCAGTGTCCCCTTCTGCACCCTCCAACCCCGCAGCGCTCGCCATGTCTCCGGCAGGCCAGCCGCTAGCCGCCACCGCCGCCCGACCGCTCCTGTGCTAGCCAGCGCCGCCCAAACCACCAGCGCTTGCCACCTGCTTCCTGGAGCAGTGCGTGCTCATCCACAGCTTCGTCCTCTAGCGCGCGGCGCTGCCACGTCCCCCTAACTACAGAACGGCGGTCTCCGGCAAGCTTATCCACGGCCGCCGGAAACCGACTCGGTCGTGCTATAAAAGAGGCCCCCGAGCTCAAACTCGCACGCAGGAAGCCTCACACCATTCCGCTCGTGCCCCATTAGCCGTCAATCGAAGGGAGGGAGTCGTCTTCCTCCTCTCCGGCAACTCCAACCGCTACCATGGCCCCGACCATTCCGACGCCACCAGGGCCTCCCCCTCCCCACTCTCTCCACCAGGAACCCCCTCATCCTCCCGTTAGCCCGTCCCCCTACTCAATCTTGATCGGGACTCGCCGCGTACGAAATTTCACTTTTTCCGACGACCTCCGTCCGCCGCGGAGCTCGCCGCCGGCAGCTCCGTCCACCTCAGCAGACAAAACAACCACCGGAAGGACCGCCCCGGTCTTGCGGATCCATCCCGACCATCTGGAGCCCGCAAGGAGCCGCCGTTCGCCGGCGTTGGTCGTCGTTGCCTCGCCGCCGTTCGGGTAGAGGAAGAGGAGGGAGAGTAGACTAGTCAAACCTGACTAGTGGGCCAGGTGGGCCCACTGTTAGTGACTCAGGCGCAGTCCATGCTGGATAAGTGGAAGCGCATTTCAAAAATGCGCCTTCGACGTGTACGTATTTCAAAATGTTTTTCTTTTCTGTTTTGTTTTAAATAACAGATTTTTTCAAAACTTTGACCGGCTGTATCTTTTTAAATACAACTCCAAATAAATTAATTCTTTTTCCTACCTCTCTCAAATATTGTCTAGTTGATTTTAAGATTTATTTGAAAAAATTTCAAAACAACTTTTTGTGCTGTTTTGTTTTTGTGTGTTAATTCATATATATTGTTTTAAATAGGATTTTAGAAGATTTCAAGATGTTTTGGATGCACCTTTCTTTCCCATGACCTGAAGGCAAGCATTCTGAACCCTGGTGTAAATTTTTGTGTGTGTTGTTTGACTCGGAGACAACACCACCCCGACACGTGCATGCGTCATTTTATGTGAGGGTGTGATCCTATTCATGGGTGCGTATTAATGAGTTTATGCTAATGAAGTTGACATGATTTGTGATGAAAATCACCATCATACGTCTTTCATGCATACCAGAAGGGAAGCCGGGAAGGCCTCTGTCTTGGGTAGACACGTTCTTGTCCCTAATCCTCCGTCGAGACGGTCGTGTCCGGTATGGCATGAGGGGTATGTCGCGTGATGTTTCTATCTGTTGTTTGAAATATATGCATTGTTATGCTTATCATGCAGGAAATATTACAACCTCCTGAGTCGACGGTAGATCGAGTCTTGTGCCAGTAACCCCCATACTTGCTTCGTACTACCACTCGTCTCTACGATAAGTAGGGTACACTTCAGTAAGTTGTCAACCCCTTTCCTAGCACACACCGTACAGAGAGGCCGTGGTGGAAGATACTGGAGGCATCCGGTAGTCATGCCACCAGGTCCGGGAGCATGGGTGTTTCGGTTGTAGCCGAAGGGGGTAGCTTCCCAAGTTTTGCGCGCGGTATAAATTTTGTGATGCCATGTTACGTCGAGGTTGTAGCCTCCCCACTTACAGTTTTGCTTGACAGGTGTCGTGGGTGATTCCAGACACATGTGAGTTAAGCTGGTGTGTGCAAGTTAGGTGTGTTTCCAACAAAAAGACCGTAGAAGGAATTAGTCCCGATGGACTAAAGGAATCCGTTACTCGTGGGTAAAGATTACACCCTCTGTAGAGATTAAACCTATTCGAATAGCCGTGTCCATGGTTAAGGACTACAGTCTGGGATGGGTCAAGTGTCGGTCTTAGTGTCGGTCTTCGGAGGTGAAACCATTAAACCAGAACTAGAATTACTACTTGTCACTTATGATAATTATGATTATTATTATTGTGGACTAACCCGTGAAATTATTGTTATTATCGAGTATCCCTGGGATGGTTCTACTTCCGGGATATTCACTATGATTGTTTCTTTTAAAGCCCTTTATGTGGTGTCGCTCAGACGCCCGACTGTTGCATTTCTTTTAAAGCCCTTTATGTGGTGTCGCTCAGACGCCCGACTGTGGCATTTCTTTTCTAAGCCCTTTATGTGGTGTCGCTCAGACGCCCTACTGTGGCATTTCTTTTAAAGCCCTTTATGTGGTGTCGCTCAGACGCCCGACTCTGGCATTTATTTTAA
>NC_041385.1:293953781-293964350 GCF_002162155.2 Triticum dicoccoides
GTGTCGCTCAGACTCCCGACTGTTGCATTTCTTTTAAAGCCCTTTATGTGGTGTCGCTCAGACGCCTGACTGTGGCATTTCTTTTAAAGCCCTTTATGTGGTGTCGCTCAGACGCCCGACTGTGGCATTTCTTTTAAAGCCCTTTATGTGGTGTCGCTCAGACGCCCGACTGTGGCATTTCTTTTAAAGCCCTTTATGTGGTGTCGCTCAGACACCCGACTGTCGCATGCTTGTTATTTATTTCATAATTTTTAATACTTCTATGACATTGCATATTCATATATAACATGCTTACTCGCATCTGAGTTTTATTTATCTTTTGTGACTGACGTCATGAGCATAAAATATTTTTCAGCACATCATTGCCATATTATTCCTATGTTCATAATGTTTGCGAGTACATTCAAAGTACTCACTGGCTTGTCCCTGGCTATTGTCTTGGCCAGATTTTCTTGCACGGAAAGGAGCGACCGTGTTGACAGTCCTGGAACTTAAGAAAAGGGTGATAGCAGTCTCGCGAAGATAGGAGTTAACTTGGTCAGCTGTTCCTATGGAAACATGGAGTTCCATAGACACTGATGATCCACAAACCGCTTCCGCCATCAACCCTTAGAAACCATTTGTTGTACTCATAGGCCAGAATGGTCTTGTACTACATATCTTGTAATTTTTGCTTGGAATTTCTGTATCAAGTTGGTGCCTCATCAGCTGACAGTCATCCTGGGGCTGGTGAGCACAAGGGCCATTTTCTCGATATTAATACCCGGAGAATCGGTCCCCACAGCTGCCAGGTGAGCCCAGGTAAGATCCTCTCTCTCTCTCTCTCTCTCTCTCTCTTTTATTTATGGTTTTCTGTTTCTCTGTAAGTGTTGGGCTTTATTAAAAAATACTAAAACGTTTCCAAAAATCCTGCAAATAGTTGTGGGCCCTGTTGGGATTATTCCTAACAGCCCTCACTTAAATCTAGAATTATTTGGGCATTTGAATTATTTTATAGCATTTAAATGCCCAAATGCAAATAGGTAGAGAATTAATCCAGTGACCTTAGGTGTCCTAGAAAAATGTGAACCACTTTTGGCAGAGGTTCTGAACCAAGATAAAATAAATGGACATTTTATAATGGCATTTTAGGTTCATTGAAAATATTTTTAGTAAACCCTAGTTGGTTTCAGAGGGGGTTGGGGGTTCTGTCATCCCCATTTCAAGTTTCTGATGAATGAAATAACCATGATGCAACACTCTAATGCATGAACTAGCTAGGGTGTGACAACTCACCCCCACTCAGAAAAATCTCGTCCCGAGATTTAGGTTCCTCTGGAAAGAAGGCGGGATACTCGAGTCGAAGATGATCCTCCCTTTCCCAGGTTGCTTCTTCCTCAGCATGGTGCGACCATTGAACCTTGAGAAACTTGATATTATGATGTCGAGTGGTATGCTCGGCTTGATCAAGGATACGAACGGGGTACTCCCGATACGTGAGATTATCTTGAAGATCAAGCATTTCATGGTCCACTCCACGGATAGGATCCGAGAAGCAACGCCTGAGTTGAGAAACATGGAAGACATCGTGGACTCTGGAGAGATGCGGAGGTAGTTCCAATTGGTAGGCAACTTCTCCTCATTTAGCGAGAATGCGAAAGGGTCCAATGTAGCGAGGATCCAATTTGCCTTTGATACCGAAACAATGGGTTCCCTTCAGAGGAGTAACCCGAAGGTAAGCCTTCTCGTCAACCTCAAAGGTCATAGCCTTATGTTTTCGGTCATATTGACTCTTTTGACGAGATTGGGCTGTTTTCAACTTTTCACGAATGATGCGAACCTGCTCTTCTGCTTCCTGGATCATATCCAGGCCAAAGAATTGTCTTTCCCCGGTTTCTGACAAGTTAAGAGGCGTTCGACACCTTCGTCCATAGAGAACTTCAAAAGGGGCTTTACTCAAGCTAGATTGATAGCTGTTGTTATAAGCAAATTTGGCAAATGGAAGGCATTTCTCCCAATCCATACCGAATGAGGTAACAGAAGCTCGAAGCATGTCTTCTAGAATCTGGTTAACGCGTTCTACTTGACCACTTGATTGAGGGTGAAAGGCGGTGATAAAGGAAAGACGAGTTCCCATAGCATTTTGGAAACTTTCCCAAAATCGAGAGGTGAAGAGACTTCCTTGATCTGAGTTGATTTCCATTGGAGCACCATGGAGGGACACTATTCGGGAGATATACAAGTCCGCTAGCTGACTAGCGGTTATACTCTTGTGAACAGGCAAGAAATGGGCCACTTTGGAAAGAAGATCGCTAACGACGAAAATAGCATTACTCCCTCTCTTGGTTCTAGGAAAACTGGTGATGAAGTCCATACCAATTTTATCCCATTTCCATTCAGGAATAGCTAAGGGTTGAAGGGTGCCAGCAGGCCGTTGATGCTCTGCTTTTACACGACGAGAGATGTCACAGTTAGCAATATATTGAGCAATTTCTCTCTTCATCCTAGTCCACCAGAACCTCTAACCTAGGTCATGATACATTTTAGAGCTACCGGGATGAATGGTGAGAGGAGATTCATGAGCTTCCTTAAGGATTAATCGCCTCAAGTTTCACACTTTGGGAACCACTTAACGGTTCCCGAAGTGCATGACTCCTTGATCATTAATGGAGAAACAATCCGCAACTGCTTTCTTGATGTTTCTTTTGATATGGGAAATCCCCGGATCTACCTTCTGAGCTTTGATGATCTGAGCCGTAAAGGTAGGTTTCGCCATAAAGGTGGAAAGGAATCCTTGAGGAACGATGTGGAGGTTAAGTTTATGAAATTCCTCATGGAGAAGTGGTTGACTTTGTTGCAACATCAGATTTTTGCAATAAGATTTATAACTTAGCGCATCAGCCATGACATTGGCTTTTCCCGGGGTGTAAGTTATCCCTAAGTCTAAATGTGTGATCAACTCAACCCAACGTCTTTGCGTGAGATTCAAATCCGGTTGGGTGAATATATACTTCAGACTTTGGTGATCGGTGAAGATTTCGCAACGATTACCGAGGAGGTAATGTCGCCAGGTTTTGAGTGCATGGACTACAGCTGCAAGCTCTAGATCATGAGTAGGATAGTTTTCCTCATGTGGGTGCAATTGCCGTGAAGCATAAGCAATTACGTGATGATCTTGCATGAGAATGCAGCCTAGTCCTTATCGCGAGGCGTCGCAATAGATAACAAAGTCCTTGGAGAAGTCTGGTGGTACCAGTACGGGAGCGGAAGTCAGGCATCTTTCCAATTCCTGAAAACTGTGCTCGCATTGTGGGGTCCACTCGAACTTTTTATCTTTCTTAAGGAGTTCAGTTAGAGGTTTAGCAACTTTGGAGAAGTTCTCGACAAAGCAGCGACAATAGCTTGCTAAGCCAAGGAAACTCTGAACTTGCTTGACCGATTCAGGTGGAATCCAATTAAGAACGGCTTGAACTCGCTCGGGATTGACAGCAATACCCTTACCAGAGATTACATGTCCTAGATAGGTCACTTCTGGCAACCAAAATTCACATTTAGAAAATTTGGCATATAGGCGATGCTCTCAAAGTTTCATCAACACCAGCCTTAGATGCTCGGCATGTTCTTCCTCGTTCTTGGAGTAGATGAGTATATCATCGAGGTAAACTACAACGAATTTATCCAAATACTCCATGAAGATTGAGTTCATTAACCGAGAGAAGGTGGCTAGGGCATTGGTTAGACCGAAGGACATGACAGTGTACTCGTATTGGCCGTAACGAGTAACAAAGGCTGTTTTGGCAATGTCCCCGTTCTTGATTTTGAGTTGATGGTAGCCCAACCTCAAATCCATCTTAGAGAAGACTGAGGATCCAGCGAGCTGATCATACAAGTCATTGATCCTGGGGAGCGGATAGTTGTTCTTTATTGTGACCAAGTTGACGGGTCGATAATCTACAACCATCTGATCCGTACCATCCTTCTTCTTGACGAAGAGGATGGGACAAGCCCATGAAGACGAACTAGGACGGATGAAAACCTTTTTCAAGGACTCGTCGAGTTGTTTCTTCAGCTCGGCTAGTTCTAGTGGTGCCATCTTATAGGGTCTTCTAGAAATTGGGACAGTTCCTGGGATGAGGTCTATCACGAACTCGACATCCCTGTTAGGTGGAACACCTGGCAATTCTTCTAGAAAGACATCCGGAAAGTCACGGACTACCGGAGCGTCTTCGAGGTCTGGCAAAGGACTGGCATTAAGAGAATATAGTTGTCGCTTAGCTCCTCGGATCAAGACAGTGACTATCTTTCTCGAAGGATGTGTAAGTTGAACAGTCCTAGAGAAGCAATCAATCTTGTCATGATGGGCTAACATCCAGTCCATACCCAAGATTATATTAATATCTGAAGATTTGAGAGCTATCAATGATGCAAGGAAAACAAGTCTGTCAACTTGGATTTCATTCCCATGGCTTACTCTAGAGGTTTGCCATCTACAACTAGGAGTAGAGATTTCCATGGTGGAAGGCATGTCACAGAATGCGGTGTTATGCAAACGAGCATAGCTCTCGGATATAAATGAATGAGATGCTCCAGTATCGAAAACAACATATGTCGGATGGCAATTAACAAGGAGCGTACCGAGAACGATGTTAGGATCCTCTTGGGCCTCTTCAGCGGAGACACAATTCACATGGCCACGTGTAGCGGTGGCCGGCTTGGCGTAGTACACCTTCCCTGCTGGCTTGCTACGGCCAACAGCCTTTCCAGACTGGTTGGGGTTGGTCTGGGGACACTCGCGCATGTAGTGGCCTGGTTCCCCACACTTGAAGCATGTCACGGAGCTGGTGCGGGGAGGAGCATTGTTGGTTGGCCCACCATAGAGCTTAGCTGGTGCATACTTCTGAGCTGGACGAGGCGCCTAATAGAATGGGCTCGGTGTGAACCTGGGTGGCAGGGCAGTGTTAGGCACCCACAACCGACGCTTCTAAGGACCAGCACCGGATGAGGAACCCATGTCACGACCATGCTTGCGTGTTGCTTTGAAATCAGTCTGACCCGTCTCAGCACTGATGGCTTTGTTCACAAGCTTCTGGAAGGAGGTGCACTCGTGCAGATGGAGATCTCGGCGAAGCTTGGGGCTAAGTGCCTTGCGGAACCTTGCCTGCTTCTTGGCATCGGTGGAAAGTTCCTCAGTTGCATAGCGTGCTAGGTCACCGAACTCCCTGCTGTATGCGTCCACAGAGAGTCTACCTTGGGTCAAACTGCAGAACTCCTCACGTTTACGGTCCATAAGACGCTCCAGAATGTGATGTTCGCGGAAAGACTCACTAAATTCTGCCCAAGTAGTGACATGGCCAGCTAGGCGCATGGCTTCATAATTCTCCCACCATAGACTGGCGGGGCCTTTGAGATGACAGGCAACAAAGGTGACCTTATCAGCCTCAGCTACGAGTGCAGAACGTAGCTTGTGAGTAGTACTGTGAAGCCAGTCATCGGCGTCGAGGGGCTCGACGGAGTGATAAAAGGTGGGTGGATGTAACTTGATGAAGTCACTGAGCGACACCAAGTTATTCCTCTGATGCTGTGTTGTGTTATGTTCGATGCGCTCCAACAAACGGTTGGTCTTCCGCTTGTATCTCTTAGCCTCCAGCATAACCTCGGCCAGAGAGGGAGGGTGAGGCAGGTTTGCATCCCTGACTCCACTGCATTCGGCCTGCTCCGGAGGAGCAGGGTTGTTGCGGGTGTTGACCATCCTAGGAAAACAAGACAATGATTTAGTCCAGAATGATAAGATTCTGACATAGAAATGTAGAATGTAAGGAACAACTCGGAATGCAAGATGATCATCCGTATGACATGGTAAATACAGAAATTGCTACATTTATTCCATCGTCATACACACCATACATGGTTTAGTACAAGACCAAACGTACTACTACGGTGAAAGGAAGATTACATCTCATCAGAGGCATCCCAAGCTCCTATACATTATTTTTCTACACCTCCGGAAAGTGGTACACACTAAGTCATATCCCGGACGGTGGACGATATAACTATTACAATACCAGTGGTTCTACTACCAGCTCAGACATTTCCGTAGTAATCCTCGTAGAAGTTACCCTCATGTCCTGGGAGCTGAACATGATCATCTGGAAATAGACGATCCTGTGGAGCCTGCGGTCCATAAGGACTCGGATGTGGCCTGGGTCCATCAAACAGCGGCAGAAGAGGTCCACGGGGAGGAGTGATGCCCTCTACATCACGCCAATCCATACGGTCCGGCAGAGTAGACCGCACGGGGTACAGATCCCGCATACCCTGCATGCACAGTAGGTGCAAACCGGGTCAAGGTGGCCCAGTGATCAGACCGAGAGTTGAAAAGCTCCAATCGCAAAGCATGATTTTCACGGTCCTTGTCCTCAAGCATCTGTGCGGTAGTGTGGAGCAGAGAATCCTCATGAGAAGAGTCAGCGTAGATAGATGTGAAGTAGCCTTCTGCCCCTGGAAGTGACATCGGCATATAGCGGAAGTCAGTGTTCCGAAGCAAGGAAGTCCTGGCCCGTATAATAGTCATCATCGAATATGCAACGTTTTGCACAGACATCTCGATGGTAACCCCAATTCCATATGAGCAATGGAGGGGTTCAGTGGATCCAGGATAGCAAGGAAGTATCCTGACGGTGCAGAGGTATTTGCTTTGATTGAAGTCTCTATACTGCTCCTCAACAGTATACTCAGGATACCAACAGTATCCAGCCTTAGTCATTACCCGGACCAACATAGCAGTATGGCCAGGTACATCGAGGCATCGAGTCAGACGAACAACTTGATTCTGGGTGCGGGAGGTCATCTGAAACACGATATAATGCAAAGGCATTAGAATTTCTAGCAGAAATTGGACATCATAACGGCTGTAAATGCTCAAAAAAATATTTTGAGACATTTTGCAAATGATTGCATAGACACTCGAACCTATAAGGTACTACTGATTAGTAACACGTGAACCTGATAGAGAGAAGAGATCCTAATCCTTAACCCCCGGTGGAAGACAGACTGACTTAGATCAGAATGCCATGAGATAAAGGAGTAAAAAGAGCCTTACGTTCCATCCCACAATCAATTTCCCTACATATAACTAAAGCATTTCCAGACTCAACATCGACTAGTTTGGCTTGGAGAACCTATAGGCAGTCCGTCTCTGATGCCAACGCTGTTAGGACCCCGACTCAATGCCACAGGGATCTAGCATGTAACACCTCATATCACTTTGCGGCCTCACACACGGTATCCCCACGGGTGTCGCCTTACCTTTGCCCGGGACCGTTTGCGCCTTTTGGCATACGTATATGATAGTGTCGCTAGCATCCATATGATAAGGAGCATGGGATGACATGGCTAGTCGTATACCCAAAGTGGCACAAACGTACAGGGACAGGCATCCATGACCCAACATCGAACGTGTCGGTCATCAACGAGTAAATCCGGGCTGTAGCACTGGGCTAGCAGGACTCTGGTAAACCGGGCTGTAGCAGGCTAACAGGACTCCGGTATTCATCGTGTGACATTTCCCCGAAGGGACAGACACAGGAACGAGAGAAGGACACATGCCGGCCAGCCTAAGTATTCCGGAGCAGTAGCAAGCTACCATGGCTCAGTGGAAGCACTAGGAGACATTTCTTGGTAAGAGAGGCTACTAAGGATAAACAACTAGATAATCAGATCCCACACATACCAAGCATTTCAATCATACAAACAATATGCTCGATATGTGCAAATACAACAAGGCATCACAACATGACTCTACAACACAAGTACTATATTTAAAGGCTTAGAGAGCCATACATATCATACACACAAGTGCGGGTCACACGACCCAGCATTCAAGTCATACAAACATACAAGCCAACAGCGGAAGTAACTTGTCTGAGTACAGACAACTAGGAAATAAAAGAGGCTTAGGAAAGCCTGACTATACTACATGGCCCTTCGTGAGCTCAGGATCACCACCTTGGCTTCAGCCTACTCGTCGACATAGACGTCTACGAAGAACCCATCAGAAGGGGTTCCAGCGTGTTCTGTAAAATGTAAATTAAGCAACATGACTACAAAGGTACTCAGCAAGACTTACATCAGATCCTACATACATGCACATTATCAAGAAGGGATGGTGGGCTTATTGCAGCAAGCCCGCTTTGACTCTTGGCTAAGCTATCTTACGAGACTCAACTTGAAATGGTTTTGCGCATTCGAGTCCGCTACTCACCACTTCAATACACTACCGAGGATCCACCTCCGGCAACCTACGGAAGAGCCATCCTCGGCACTCACGCTTATCTTGAGGCTTTTAGTAGTATCCATTTACTTGTCTATGAATTGTATAGGCAACAAAGTAGTCCTTTACCGCGGACGCGGCTATTCGAATAGATGATGTTAACCGTGCAGGGGTGTACTCCTTCATACACGCTCTCACCACTTACCGCTATTTACACGACATGTACTCGGCAACCTTCAAGCGGAAGCCCAACATGGGTGTCGGCCACGACCTACCTAAACACCTAAGTCTCTAGTCAAGGTTTATCGCCTATTCCGGTTCCATCCGCAGGGAGTCCGGCCGAGGTTTCCACATACGGCCCTGAACGATGTGTACAGTGATCCGAGACACCTAATGGGTGGCCGGTATACCCGGCCACATACCTACTGCATCACATCCCACCCCGCAGGTCAGTGCTGTCCACGGCCTCTAGTAAGCTACAAACACCAGAAACTACTTGCAACTCCTGGACAGAGGACTAGGGTGGGTAAGAAGCCGAGATGGTCCATTGGTTTCGGGCCCAGTGCATGGTAGTAGCTGGTTCTGAAATCACACATACAGATCTCAGTGCTTAAGGTCGGCTTCAATGAAACAACCCACCATGTACTCCTACATGGCCTCTCATCGATACCTTTACCAAATCGTGTTCAACACATCACTCTCATTACCGGCATGATCATTTCACTCTAGCCCATCACCCAGATGAACCAGACCTGACACGACTCTAAGCATAGCAGGCATAGCAAGGTAGGGACAACACATACACATGGCTCAATCAACTCCTAGACATGCTAGTGGGTTCCATCTAGTTACTGTGGCAATGACAGGTCATGCAGAGGAAATGGGTTCAACTACCGTACCACACAGCAGTTTGAATAACGTTGTCTTAATGCAGTAAAAGAGAGCAGAAGCGAGAACATGCACTACAAAAAAATACACTTCTGTGATGATACGTGTTTGTCACAATAGGTTGCGTTTTTTGTCATGCATGTACATCCATGACAAATTTATGATAGAATCAAGATAGTCATACATGTGCTGTCGTAGAAGTGTTCCATGACATTACCAAAATTATCATCACGGAAATGTCCACTTCCAGACGATAAATCGCGCGTCACAGAAGTGCTTTCGTCAAGGGTAACCGACACGTGGCATCCACCGTAACGGAACGCCGTTAAGCTATCGGGTCAGATTTTGGATCCGATAACCCGTTAACAACCCCAACCAATGGGAAATTTCCACGTGTAAAATTCTGATTGGCCGTAGGGAACACCTGTCAGCTCGTCAGTGGGCCAGATGTCGCCCGTCCATTAGAGGAGACATGCCTATGGTACGTTGACACGTGGCTAGGCCCAACAGAGGCCCATATAGGTTAAAAAGACCGGCCCAGTCAAAGGCCCGTACAACTTAATCAGGTACTAGTGGGCCAGCCCAATAACGGCCTGCTTAATAAAGGCCCATTTATAGCCCAAACCAGATCTGGCCCGTTAATTGTTCGCCCAATATTTGGGCCCATTTATGGCCCGAAGCCAGATCTGGCCCGTTAATTGTTCGCCCAATATTTGGGCCCATTTGCGGCCCGAAGCCAGATCTGGCCCGTTAATTGTTCGCCGAATATTCGGGCCCAACTACAGCCCAGTGACTTTCGGTGTAACGCCCCGGATCCGATGCGCCAGGTGTCCGCCAGTTATTTGCCATAGTTGCCTTGTCATTTGTTTGCGTGTTGCATTTTATCATGACATCATGTGCATTGCATTGCATATGTGTTCGTTTCATGCATCCGAGCATTTTCCCCGTTATCCGTTTTGCAATCTGGCACTCCTATGTCCTCCGGCGTCCCCCCTTTTTGTCTCTCGTTGTGAGCGGGTGTTAAACTTTCTCGGAATGGCCCGAGGTTTGCCAAGCGGCCTTGGTATAGCACTGGTAGACCGCCTGTAAAGTTTCGTGCCATTTGGAGGTCGTTTGGTACTCCAACGATTAACCGGATAACCATAAAGCCTCTTTTGGTTGCAGCCCAACACCCCTTCCAAAGTGGCCCAAAACCCATCCTAACCCCCTCCATGCTCTCGGTCGTTCGCGCAGATGAAACCCTAGCCTCCTTCTTCCTCCGCGCGTCGGACACGTCCGCCCGGCGCTGGACACGTCCGCCGTCGTCCCTCGGCGAATCAGAGGGCGCCACCTCATCAGCGCTGACCCTCTCTCTCCTCCGCCGCCGCCAGGGCCCGCGGGGCCCAGATCCGGCCCGCGGGACCTGAGCCGCCGCCCGCCGCCGCCCATGCGGG
>NC_041385.1:293964802-293997086 GCF_002162155.2 Triticum dicoccoides
GCCGCCCGGCCCCGCGGCCATCTCCGCCGGCGCCGTCTCGCGCGTCCGGGCGCCGCCCCACGCCCAGATCCGGCGACCTCGCCCCCGGATCCGTCCTCCCCGACCTCTCCCCGCAGCTCCGGCGTATTCCCTATCTACTCTGGTCGTTCTCCGGCGAAGATTCCGGCGAGTTGACTTTTCCCCTCGAAGTCCATTTTTGCTCTAAGTCCCTGAATCCATACATTATCATGCCATGTTCATCGCATCATATCTTCATGCATACTGCTCCATTTCGTGCGTGTAATATGTCAAATTGTTCGCCTCAACGAGTACTTCATTTCATTCCATTGCATCATGTTCATTTGAGTTCATCTTGATGCCTGAATCATCGTTGCAAGAGTGCATGTTGCTGTTAATCTGCTGAAACTGTTATAACATGCTCATTTGTCATTTTTTTCATGATTGATGTGTGCAACCTATTAGGTTGATGTCTACATGTGTTTTGATCTATGTCATGCCTTCTTTACAGTGGTGTATGCCATGTATTTTTGTGATCAATGTGGTGACTAGAAAAAGCATGCAAACTAAGCTTCGTGATGTTGCTTATTTTAGTCCCTGTTCTACTGTTATTTTGATGCCATGTAAACATGATGCTACAGAGAGATCCATGCATATTTTGAGATACTTCAGTAAGGATGTTTTGACCATATGGTTATTCTCTATCCATTCATGCCCCTGTTGCAATTATGGAGTAGTCTAGCATGTCATTTTGTTGCTCTGCTTTTGCTCCAAAATGTTTCCTGGCAGATTGTTTACATGTTATTCAATTTTGCCAAGGTTGTTGTAGTTGATCTTTGCATGCTATGACCTTGTACTTGCCTTGGTTTGTTTCATAAACATGTCTTCTTGTTGATGATATGCTTATCTTGTCATGCAATGACTTGTGGTGAGTGAATCAAGCTTGTTAAGTAGTGTACTTGCTATTACTGTTTTGCTAGGCTGAACCTGTTATTTCGTGATGCTATGTAAACCTGCTGCTACAAGCATTCTATGCATAATCTGGAGATGTTCACTAAGGATGTTCTGTTCTACATGTCATGCTCTACCCATCCATGGCCATGGTTGCAATTATGGCCTGCTGTAGCTTGTTGCAATCTTGCTCCAAAGTTGCTAAATAATGTTGCTGTTAGCCTGTTAACATTAAGTTCAGTTGTTGCCATGCTTGTTGTTAGTGATCCATGTACCCTATGAACTTTCTCTTGCCATGCTTAGCTTCATAAATATGTCTTCTTACTGTTGGTTTCCTTGTCATGCCATGAAATGCTCTGTGGTGAGTGGTACAAGCTCACCAACATGCCTACTTATCGTTATTCCTGCCATGTATGAATCTGTATTATAACTTGCTATGTTTACATGGGTGCCATCATATCTTCTGATCCTTTTTGTCTCAGGGTCAGTAAGGGCCTTTTGTTCTATGCATTTAGTAGGTTCATGCCATGCCTTTGTTTGCCATGTTAAGTTCCTGTAGCATGTTGTTTGATAGTTCTGAACATTGCAACCTGATGTTATTTTCTGCAAAGTTTGAACTGTTATTATTTGCAACCTTGCCATGTGTGTTTGAGCATGTTCTAGTGATTTCTGGAGATAGCTCAGTGTTCATGTTTTGTTATGCTTTACCTGTACATCATGTCCATGCCTTTTGTTTTCTTGTTGAGGTCCTGTAGCATGTTGTTTTGATGCTTGCAATATGCCTAGTTGCTGTTTTGGACAGATTGTTGCTATACCTTGTTTCATGTGTGTGTGTTGAACCGTTTGCTCCGTTTTGAGTGTGCTCTATATGAAACCTTCTTAGAATTGCATGTAGTTTCATATTATCATGTTGCATCCTTGTTTCGAGGTGTTTACTTGATGTTTGGATGCATTTTGCATCAATGCCATGTCTAACTTGCTTTGCTCATATCTTCTAGGTCGTAGCTCCGAACTAAATGAACTTTATATGTAACTTGACTAGAATCTCGTGTAGATCATCTTGGTGCATCTTAAATTTCTGTTTAACAACTTGAACATAAGTTTTATTCAGATCTGGAGCAATTTCGAAACTTGCATATGAGTACTTACCGGAATTGTTATATGTTGTTCCCGACCTCAATTAAACTTGCCTTGATGTGTTGCTCTTGTTTGCATCATCTCTTGCCATGAGTAGCTTCATGTAGTCTTGTCTTGCATCATACTTGTTTGTCATCATGCCTTGTTCATGTGTGGTGTGTTTACTATGTTGTGTGCTTCTTCTTGATAGTTCCCGTTTCGTTGCGATCGTGAGGGTTCGTTCGTCTACGCTTGGTTCGTCTTCGTGGCTTCATCCGTTCGTCTTCTTCATGGACTCGTTCTTCTTCCTTGCGCGATTTCAGGCAAGATGACCATTTCCCTGGATCTCACTACTATCATTGCTATGCTAGTTGCTTCGTTCTATCGCTATGCTGCGTTACCTATCTTTTGCTCATCAAGCCTCCCAAATTGCCATGAACCTCTAACCTTTGACACCCTTCCTAGCAAACCATTGCTTGGCTATGTTACCGCTTTGCTCAGCCCTCTTATAGCATTGTTAGTTGCAGGTGAAGTTGAAGATTGCTCCATGGTGGACAGGATTATGTTGGTATATCACGATATTTCCTATATTATTAATGCCTCTATATACATGGTAAAGGGTGGAAGGCTCGGCCTTATGCCTGGTGTTTTGTTCCACTCTCGCCGCCCTAGTTTCCGTCATACCGGTGTTATGTTCCCGGATTTTGCGTTCCTTACGCGGTTGGGTGATTTATGGGACCCCCTTGATAGTTCGCTTTGAATAAAACTCCTCCAACAAGGCCCAACCTTGGTTTTACCATTTGCCTCACCACCACCTATATTTCCCTTGGGAGTAATTAACCCAAGGGTCATCTTTATTTTAGCCCCCACGGGCCAGTGCTTGTCTAAGTGTTGGTCCCAACCGGGAAGACTGCGGGGCCACCTCGGGGCAACTCGAGGGCTGGTTTTACTCGTAGGCTGACCTATCCGGTGTTGCCCTGAGAACGAGATATGTGCAGCTCCTATCGGGATTGTCGGCGCATCGGGCGGCTTTGCTGGTCTTGTTTTACCATTGTCGAAATGTCTTGTAAACCGAATTCCGAGTCTAATCGGGTCTTCCTAGGAGAAGGTATATCCTTCGTTGATCGCGAGAGCTTATCATGGGCTAAGTTGGGACACCCCTTCAGGGTATAATCTTTCGAAAGTCGTGCCCGCGGTTATGTGGCAGATGGGAATTTGTTAATGTCCGGTTGTAGATAACTTGACACCAGATTCGAATTAAAACGCATCAACTGCGTGTGTAGCCGTGATGGTCTCTTTTTGGCGGAGTCCGGGAAGTGAACATGGTTTTTGGGTTATGTTTGACGTAAGTAGGAGTTCAGGATCACTTCTTGATCATTGCTTCGCGACCGTTCCGCTTGCTCTCTTCTCGCTCTTATTTGCATATGTTAGCCACCATATATGCTTGGTCGCTGCTGCAACCTCACCACTTTACCCCTTCCATTCCCTTTAATCTTTGCTAGTATTGATACCCATGGTAATGGGATTGCTGAGTCCTCGTGGCTCACAGATTACTACAACAACAGTTGCAGGTACAGGTTATGCGATGGTCATGACGCGAGAGCGATGTTTGCTTGCTTTGGAGTTCTTCTTTTGCTTCTTCTTCGATTAGGGAATAGGTTCCAGGTCGGCAGCCTGGGCTAGCAGGGTGGATGTCATTTGAGTTTCTGTTTGTGTTTCATCCATAGTCAGATGATGCTCTTACGTATGATGATGTTGTATTCGTGTGGCATTGTATGCCTTATGTATGTATCCCCATCTATTATGTAATGTTGATGTAATGATATCCACCTTGCAAAAGTGTTTCAATATGCGGGTCTATCCTTGGTGGGACCTTCGAGTTCCTTTTCGATAGGGTCGCATATTGGGCATGACATTCGGCCTGTTAGAGGCCTGATGTAGACATGGGCCCATTTCAGCCCGGTGTGACTTTCGGCCTGGGAATGGCCCGTGCTGCCCATGGGCCATATACGGTCCGACGGGACATCAGGCCCACTAACGGCCCGTGCTAAAGGTTGCAACAGTTAAGCCCAAGATGACTTTGGGCCTGTTAAAGGCCTGTCGCGTAATTCGGCCAGTTGATGCATGTACTAAGCTTTCGGCCTCTTAAAGGCCCATGATATCAGTGGGCCAACTAAGGCCTGAGATATGTTTCGGCCTGGTAACGGCCCGTGAGCTAACTTGGCCCATAACGGCCCGATCTACATTTCGGCCTGCTGAAGGCCCGTGGACGACTAGTGAAAATTGAGGCCCAACATGCATTTTTCCCTGCGAAAGGCCCGTGGTTTCATCTTGGTCGTAACAGGCCAGTACAATATTTAGCCTGTTAATGGCCCAAGGTACCTAGGCCGAACTAAGCGCTGGGTCCACAAAAGGCCCAACTAAAATATAGGCCGGTGTAAGTTTGGGCCTGGCGCAATGTGTGAAGGCCCCAATCATACGGGCCCAAGAAAGATGCAGGCCGGCCAATTGTGGCCCGTTATCGAATGTTTCGGCCTGGTCGACTACATCTGATCTATTTTCAGATAGCGAATGATGGCAGTAACTAGTAGGAATTAAGAACAAACCTACTCTACACAATAGAGAAATTACGACATAGTAACTAAGAATAAACCTACACTATATAATAAATGATTTAAGGTATATTACATCCACTAGGCATCAAAGTTCGCCACCGGTGATCATAAAGCGCAACGAAGAAGCAGATTACAAAAAAACTGGGCACCATTGCAGCGTAACAAAATAATACTGAACCGAGACCACTTCCAAGACAGTTCAAGAAAGGTTAGCCTTGCGAGGGAACTGCTGCGCAAGCTGCTGAGCAAGGTTGTGAGACCGGCCTAGCATGTCGGTCATAGCTTCCAGGTGTAGCTGTTTAGCGATGAGGTTCTCATTGGTGTTCTACGCAATCTTTCTTAGAGATAGGACTTCAAGTCGAAGTTGAGTTGCAGAATGCCTTTCTGCTAGAACTTGGGACTCAAGAAGTCGAACTGATTCAGACAATGAATTATGTGAGCTTGTCTGACTGTTAGTCTCAAGTAACTTGAACACTGCATCAAGACAAGACTTTGGGGTTGTCTCGCTATCTTCAAGATGTTTTGCCTTCTTTGCTGCAATATATGTTGGGTTTGTCTCACAACCTTCAGCAGACTTGTGCATGCCATCAGGCATATCACCCTGAAACAAAGCAGAGAGATGACAGGTTTTGCACGTGTATAAACAAAGATGATAACTGTTCTGTCAATTCTATCCAATTTCAAATTAGAAAATAAAGAGTAAGTTCAAAATATCAATAGCATAATTTGGCATTGTTCATAATGCGGGGAGCTTCACCACACTACTGGATTACCATGTCAACATAACAAGCATAGATGAAGGGCAAAGAAAATCATTGTATCTATTTTGGATAATGTGCATGAGATGTTGTTCATATCATCAGCCACATCAGTAAGATAAAATAGGAGATGACAAGGTGCAAAAGTGGGCTGCTTCACCACACACTGGATAATAGATCCACAAAACCAAGCATACATATAGGGAGTATTAAGTAATGTGCATGGTATGAATAAGAAATTTGGTTTTACAAGTAAAACTTAGAACTTACGTTTCTTAGGAACATGCATTTTGGTAGAAATTGCAAACTAAACAATAGTAAACAATAGGGAGTATGAGAAAATTAAACAACAGTTGAGGATAAAGGCTTTAGAAGGACTGACTTACATTAACAGTTAACACCGGCTTTATAATTCCCTTCTCCATGTCAACGGAAGGATAACTCAAGAATTTCAGCACAGAATCTTCTTCATAAGCATTGCCTGTACTCTACATTTTGTAGAGAGTAATGATAGATATGATAATACTGGAAGGGATAGAGGATAATGAAGATAAGATGCAGATTGATGCTACATAATCAACTACCAATCCCTGGAAGTACAAGCGTTACAGGACAAAATGTACTGACAAGAGCAATGGGCTGCATTCTGCACTAGCATTGTCTGTGTATTCTACTTATTGGTAAGATTAAATATAGATCTGATCTTTTTTAGCAAATGGTGGGCGAGGGAGATAAGATGCAGAATGCTACAAAATGAACCAATCCCTCTTCCCATAATACAAGAGTGTTTTGAACACTGGTGTACTGTCGGGGGTTGGATACGACATATGCCAAAGGATGGCTTATCATGGTGGGAGCGAGTAGAACGTCGCCGGTGCCTGGAAGCGGGATGAAGCGAAGACATGCACGCTGGCGGAACTTACCCAGCTTCAGGGCTCTCCTAGGAGATAACACCCCTACTGCTGCTCTGTGGGATCTCCGCATGATCACTAAGGCAAAGTGACTACAATGGTGCTCCTAGAGCTGTTTCGGGAGGCAGGAGAGGGCAAGGCTAGCTCTCTCCTCCCTGTGCTATCTGGTCTATCTCTATCTAGGTCCGAATCCTTTGCATGGGTGCCCCGGGGGGTTTATATAGGCCTACCCCCCGGGGGTACAATAGTAATCCGGCTGGGCGCGGGTCCCAGCCGTCTGTCTCTCAGGCTGCCGTCTTCCCCGCCGGCTTCTGGGGCCCGCTGACTGGCGGGTCCCACGCACAGGCTTGATACTGTAGCAGCACTCCTAATGACGAAGGCTCGGTCATTGGGTCATGACAGCAGTGCCGCCATCTATTGGGCGATCACTGTCGGCATTCCCCATCCTATCTGGTTAATGGCTCGTGGGGCCCTGGGGAGGAGTCGGCCGACTCCAAGGAGGCCGACTCCCACAGGTCCGTCTTCGGGGCGCCCAGGCCGCCTTTGGCCCAACCACTGACAGGAGGCCCCCCCGTCTTCGGGCCGTACAGGCCGGCATCGTGGGCACAGTGCGTGGCGCATTGTGGCTGAGGTCAGGGCAGGCATGGCAACAGTGCCACGCCTCGCCGGAGATCTTCCAGCGATACGGCTCACTGTAGCCATGCCGGCCCTTCGTAAGCATGGGGGACGTCCACGCCGTGACCGTACCCCACATCGTACTTCGGGATGACGGAGGAGTCAGGGGCCGACTCTATCTCCATAGTCGGCCTCTCTGGAGGTCGCCAGCTCGGAGTCGGCTTATCTCGGAGTCGGCTTGTCTTGGAGTCGCCGTCTGGGACTCGGCTTGTCTTGGAGTCACCGTCTGGGACTCGACATATCTTGGAGTCGCTCCTGGGACTCGGCCTGAGGGGCGCGGCTTGCCCCGATGACTTGAAAGGTCCTGGGACTCGGGTTAGCCTACTCGTGGCCCAATACTCCGATAGTAGTCCCCGAAGCTGGTGAAGCCCTGCGGATGCCGCATCATGGGGCTTCAACAGTTTCAACCTTCCAGGAGCGGACTCTGGAACTCGGCCGTCTTCCCTTGGGCCGACTATCGAGAGTCGGATGTTTAGCGAAGAGCCGCAGCTCGAAAGTCGCGGCGGGGAACCAGGCGGCGTGCCTGATACGCTTCCCCGCAGCCATCAGGGCGGTCCTATCGCACGGCGCCACGTGGAGAGGGAAGTCTGTCTGCCCACGCGCGCGATGGGACGGGCCATCAGGTGGGGCCCGCCACTACCGTGCCTCGGCATACGAACGGATCCGTTGCGGCCGTGGACGGTTGGTTTTCCCACGTCGTTATTGTGCGCAGTAACTTCGTGGGGTAAATCATGGGGCGGCATGGGGGCATCGTGCGCAGTTAATCCCACGCCTGCCCCCTCGGCTTCTCAGCCCATAGGGCTATAAGTAAGCGGGGGGGAGCGGAGCGGCACAGCACGCGCGCCATTCTTCTCCGCTCCCACGCCTCATCTTGCTTTCTCTCCCTCCTGCCTCCGCCGTTGAGCAAGAGCATTCCACACCACGGCGATGAGCTCTTCCTCCGCCGCGGCCCCCGCCGTGCGCTCCGGCGTGTGGGACGGCTCGGAGGTAGAAGAGGAACACATCGAGTTCCTCCGCCGGACACGCCGTCTCCCCAGCGCGGACCTCGTGCGCACCCGCGCCGCGCCGGAGGGGGATATCCGGCCAGCGCCGGAGGAGGGCGAGCGGGTCATCTTTCGCTCGCGCCTCATGCGCGGCCTAGGGCTGCCGGCGAGCGGCTTCTTCCTCTCGTTCTTGGAGTTCCACAGCCTTCAACCGCACCACCTCACTCCGAATACGGTGGTGTTGCTCTCTGCCTTCGCCACTCTGTGCGAAGGTTTCCTCGGCGTTCTCCCCACCATCGAGCTTTGGGGAGAATTCTTCTCTTCTAAGCTCGGCACGCACATCGCCGGCGTGCCGGCTCAGCGCGGCGCCTTCATCGCGATGCGGCTCTCGACGGCCGACAACCCCTTTCCTCCCATCACGCTGATCAAGTCAGTGAAGATGTGGTAGCGGTCATACTTCTACGTGAAGAACCACGCCTCCGACGGTGACTGGGTCAACCTGCCGCCTTACAACGCCGCCCCCCTAACTGGGAGGCTCCCCAGCTGGTCTCACCGAGTCAAGACGCTGACTCCCGCCGGAGCCGCCGCCGTAGCGCGACTTCGGGTCTTGACGCAGTCGGAGGGTGTCGTCGGGGCCGACTTGCTGGCCGCCTTCCTGGCGCGCCGAGTTCTCCCGGTCCGAGACCCGAGTCGGATGTGCAGCAAGGAGATGCCCAGCGCGGAGGTGGAAAACATGGTGAATTATATCGCGAACTGCGAGTTCGGGGAGGACTGGCAGTTCGGCAAGGAGCCGTACTCGCGCGACAACCCCCCACCAGTGGTAAGTCGCGTCTCTATATTGTTTCGTCTTCTTTGCGGCCGACTCCGGCTTCTGACTCTTGTCGGTTTCTTCTGAGCTAGAATCCCCTTATGCGGCCTGCAGCCGGCGCCACGAGACAGCCCCGTGAGTATGTTCCCGATCGTGCGGAGAGCGACGTCGACGACCCCGACTTGGGGGCGGCGGCGATGGAAGCCGACGCCGAAGGCGGGGGAGCAGGGGCAGAAGGCGACTTCAGGCCCTCGGCCACCTTCGCCGACTGGCCTGACAACGATGCCGAAGGGGAAGTCGCTCCGCGCCACCAGCCGAGGGTCGGCTCGTCGGGTGCCGGCTCCTCCGCCGGCCTGGCCGGCCCAGGCGGCGCGAACAGGCGTCATGCCGGGCCGAGTGCGCCCAGCGGCAAATTGAAGAAATTCAAGGGGGCGGCCGCCGCGACCAAACGGGAGGAGGCGGCCGCGAAGGCCAACCGCTTCCGAAGGGAAGTGAGAAGGCCGCCGCTAGTCTCTGCGTAAGTCTTTACGCTTTTTTATTTTCCTTCGTTGGATCTTGTCCGAGTCTTCTTTTATACTCCCTCCATTCTTCTTCAGGGCCCCTCTTTCCCTTGAGAGAGTCGCCGTCCCCTTCGTCATGGGGTCAGCAGAGACGTCCGCCAATACTCGGCGGGCCGACCCCGCCGCCGACCTGCGGGAGGCGACGGAGCGAAATGCGCGGGAGAAGCGCGAGGAGGAGGAGGCTGAACGTCTGGAGAAGGCGGAGGCCGACAGGGCGTCCGCCTCCGCCCAGAAGAAGCTGGAGGATGCCGAAGCCGCCCTCGTGGCAAGACGGCATGCCGAGGAGGCCGCGCGTGGCCGATCGGCGATGCTCGTCCCCCCACTGTCGTCTGCACCGCTGCCTCCGGAGTTCACGGGGCAGACCGGAGGGGCCGGCACCGAGAACCCCGTCGTGGAGAAGGAGACCGGCGAGGCTTCCATGTCGGACACACTCGTGCCACCACCGCCGCCTCCACCGCCGTCTGGGAGACCGCACGGCAAACAGCCGGTGGGTCCGTCGGAGCCGCCGGTCACGGACGAGGCCGAGGCGCGACTGCTTCTCCAAGGCGCCTCGCCGGTGTGCTGCCGTCTTGAGAGGGTGACCTCGGCGCCGCGACCTCGGGAGACCGGCGCCGCCACCTCGGCAACCTTGGACGCCGAGGCCACGAGCACCGCGCCCACCGGGTGGTTGCGCGGAGGCGGCACCGGGCCACTAAATCAAGCGCTTCTGGATGTTCAGGCGAAGCTGCGCGCTGAAGGCGATGCCCTTCAAACATGCACCAGGGCGCATCTGGCAGCACGGACGGCCGTCCGAGTACGTTTCCTTCTTCTTTTTGATTCTTGTTCTTCTCTGTGGGGGCGCGCCAGCGCACCCACTGGGTGTAGTCCCCGAGTTCCGGGCCGGCTGCTGAGCAGGTGGTTCGGAACTCCCTCTGGCGAGCTCCAAATACTAACTTTGTCTTCAATGACTTATTGCAGGAGTATCACAACCTCCGCGCCACTGCCTTCAACCGCAATGTTGAGGAGTTGAGCAAGCGGTCTGCCGACTTGTTGGAAAACCGGAGTAAGTTCTTCTTCTTCGCGGGGGCGCGCTGGCGCACCCGCGGGCTGTAGTCCCCGAGATTCGGGCCGACTGCTGAGCAGTCGGGCCGGATCTTCCCAGCGATCTTCTTTGCTGATGACTTATTTGTCTCTTCTTTAGGAGCAGCTAGGCGAGGCCAATACCGCCTGGCGTGCCAAGGAGGAGGAGTGTAGCAAGCTTGCCGCGGAGCGCGACCTGCTGGCGGCGCAGCTGGCCGAGCAGAAGGAGCTGCTCAAGAAGGTGCAGGACGACGCCGAGAAGAAGGAGGCCGCTCTCCTGGCCGAGTTCAAGAGCGAGCGCTCCTCCTGGACTGACAGGGAGGCGATGCTAACCTCCGTCTTCCACGAGATCGAGGATATTGTTGATGGTAAGTTTCTTTCGTTTCTTCGGGCTTCCGACTATGTGTCAGGCCGACTTCTGATTTTTCGACTTGCTTCTTTTTTGTCTTGGCAGACTTCTTCCCTGGTCACTCGCAGACAGTCCCTATGGCCATCGAGGCTGCTCGTGAGGCGCGAAGGGCAAGCGGTGAGGAGATTGCTGCTAATGCCCCCCGAACCGTCGATGAGCAGCTTCTGAGCATTGAAGCCCGTCTTCGTCCGGCCCACCGGCGAATGCGCCGGCTTCAGTGTGCCGGTGCCCAGGCGGTTGCCGCTTTGTGGCCGGACATGCCGGCTCTGCGCACCGCCAGTCGGACTCCCGACTGGCAGGAAGTCGCCGCCGGCCGTCTTGAAGCTTGGAAGGGTTCCTCGGCCCGGGCCGGAGTGCGCCGGGCCTTGGAGTTCGTCAAGGCGTGGTATCCGTGGCTGGACCTGGACCGTCTGGCCGCGTTCCGGTCAGAAGCCCAGGCCGAGCTGGAGGCCGTGGAGGGCACCCTTATCGAGCGTGCGGTGGCCATTGCCGAGTACACGGACACCAGCGTCTTCGTGCCCGAGCGGGCTGAAGGCGGCGAGGAAGTGCCGCCAGAGTGGTTCGGGATGAACCCGGAGTATGGCAAGGACTCGGCGGAGGTGATCGACTCCAGCACCGAGGAGGAGGACGAGGCGGAGGACGAAGGCGAGGCGGAGGTGATAGAAGACGGAGCAGGTGGTCAGCCTCAGCTCGACCGCGCCTCCAGCAACGAGCCGCGTCGAGAGAAGGCGACTGCCGCCGGAGGCGATCAAACCGAGACCGCCCAGCCGACTGCCCCGGCGCCTGACACCGCCGTCTCCTCCGATCCTCCGATCCCAGATGCCGCCTCCTAGGCTACCTTTTCCGCCTCTGCTTGTCTGTCTTAGTAATCTTTTGAAAACTTTGTTAGATTCGAACAATTCCACCCGCAGGGTGTATCTTGAACTTCTATTCGAAGGTTCGGCCAAGGGCCTATGTAAATATTTATCCGATTTCCGTCTTTCCTTGCTTACTGCTCTTTAGGCTTTTCCCTTTGCCGCCTTCCTTTAGTCGCTGCCTTGCCAGTCGGACATCCGCTCTGTGGACTGTCGCTGGGTCAAGTGCTTGGCTACTTCGGGAAGGCAACTACTTGGCCGTTTAGAGTTTCTTTAGCAAGTCGGATAGAAAGCGACAGGCCGACTACCCAAGAGTCGGCCGTCCTTGATAGAGGTTAATAAAGACGGCGAGCCGACTACTCATGAGTCGGCTTTCTGCTTCAGAAATGCTGGAGGCCGTCTTACGCTATGTTCGTGCTTTAGGTCCTTAGCCATTTTTCGTGTGGGCGCCCGTTCTTCCTCACTCCTGCCTGCCTCATAGTCACTCTGCGAGCTGCGGCTTTGCCAGGAGGCGGATTGGGCACCGCGCACTACTTGTGTGACTGCGGGAAGCTCCTCATAGCGCAAGGCGGCGAGTCCCCGGGCCGACTAGTCTGGCCCAGTGCCAAGCGGCTTGTAATGAAAGTAATGTACTCGAAGGCATAATTCTTATCATACAAATAACAAAAAGGGCAGTCCCCGAACTCGTCTCGGGGGGCCCAAAGTCTTAGTACTTTAATACAAAGGCGTAGTGTGATACATACTGCATCAACTGTAAAATCTTCGAAGAAGATTTGCATTCCACGGGCGCTCTGTCTCTTTGCCGGAGTTGTCCCTCTTGCGCGCTCGGGGCTTCTGAGCGTCGAAAAGATAGTAGGCGTCGTTCCCTAGCACCTTGCTGATGATAAAGGGGCCTTCCCAAGGTGCCGATAGCTTGTGCTGGCTGGCTTTTCGCTAGATCAGCCGGAGCACAAGGTCGCCTTCTTGGTCGATATTTTCAGCGAGAGAACGAATAATTCAGGCAGGTACAGACCATGTTTGTAGTCCTTCTACACCATGTTGCATTTTGTGTTTTTTGGTGTTTGCATCATTTAGTGTTTATAATCTGAACTACTTTGGATCATTAGCTGGTTTTCAAAGTGCATGTAGCTTGACATTTCTCAAGTTATGTTGATTTCCGGAGTGCAAGTGCCTTCGTATTTTTTAAGTTAAATGTTCTCCCCTGGTAACTTGAATTCGTGGATCAGCCACTGCACACAAATCATACACGAATGCCAGTACAAATTAAATGAAATGCAGGGACTTACTGTAGCTTGTTGTACAGGCTCGCTGCAGCTCTGCTTGCGCTTGGGATGTTCCATGTACAAGTCCATGTTACCACTTGCTTGGATGTGCAGGCCTTGTGCTCCTTGCATCCCCCTCTGCATTTTTGACACGACGAATGGTTGATCAAATAAGAGGAATCGACCTTGATGTTGTACTGGAGGACAGATACTTACAAGGTTATACAGGTGTGCAGGATGTGTACCAGATCCCGTAGCCCCGTCATGCTTCGCTAAAAAATGGATTTGCTTGTTTCAAATGATATCTCCAGAAGAAATAAGAGTTAAAGTCAGAGTTGCATAGGCGTGTAAGCTAAGAGAGCAGTGAAAGGATATCCAAACATCGTCGGAACAGTGCACAAGGGAGTGATGTGTGGATACCTAGTTCGGGCCGGCATTTGGGCATGCTCGCCTAGCTAGAGTGCGGGTCACTTCAGAGCCATTGAGGGTGATGCGCTGGCGTTGGCTGGCCGTGCACGGATGCAGATCTTGAGTGGCAGTGGAGCGCTACAATGCGGTGGACGAGACTGTTGGTGAAGCCCCAACGACCTCGGGGGGCGGAGGTTCGACGATGTGCTCGGTGAAGTAGCCCCGGTTAACTGGGAGACGGCATCGGTGAAGCGCACCTGATGCGGTGGAACTCAGTGTCTGTGAGGCACGTCGGTTGCGGCGGCTGATGTTGTCGGTGGACCACCCGGTGCGGTGGACGACGACATAGATGAGGTAGCTCCGGTGCGGTGGTGAAGCACGACCGTCGTCTTCGTCGTCGTCGTCTGGCACAGAGGTGGGGAACGGTGGGGAAAGAGATGAGACGAGGGGCGATTCGAGGGATGGCGGCGAATTAGGGATTTGAGCAATCTGGGCGCGGAAGGGGGCGGTGGAGAAGAGAGATTTTGCAGGAATGGATTTGGGGCCACCAGATATTTTAATCCGAAACGTGGAAGCACGAACTTATATTGTCGTCGTCCTTTTTTTTGGGGGGGGGGTGGGTGGCTGGGTGCTACGCGTCCTTCCGACACACGCGACCACCCCGACAGGACTACGCTTCGGTGCCTTAAGGCACCTGCCTTTGTGTCCATGACATGTGGGCCCAACAGGTGGCTGGCCCACATGTCAGTCACCCAAGGGCCGTTGCCTTTAAGGCACCGAAGTAGCGTCTACCCTGACATGACCTTGGTCTGCCTGGTGCGCCTACATTTGAGAATGCAAACAAATCTTCTTTCATTTGCAAACGAAATTGTATGTATTACCATGCTCGTGTTTTCCTTGCAATAATTAGTCATTCAAAATGAGATACTCCATCCGTTTACTTTTGTAAGTCATTTCAGACAACTTAAAATGAACTGTTTTGCACATTGTCTGAAATGTCTTCATGGTCTTATCAAAGTGAACATAGGGAGTACTATAAATTAACTAATGAGGAGTTATTTGAAAAAAAAATCGAAACGGTACCCACGCTAACGTGCATTAGAGTGTGCTACATAATTAGTTATTTGAATTAGAGTTTGTGTCACGTAGTTAGTTATTTGAATTAGAGTGTGTGTGTCACGTAGCGATCTCCAATTTTAACGTGGATTTCGCATTTCACTGTATCCATGCTACTTTTTTAATACAAATTCATATGTATATGATGAACACCATGGTAGTGAGAAAACTATTGGATGGATTTAAACATATGACCTACAAAATAGCACAACAAATTGAGCCAACGTCAACTTTTCGAAACTTAGTATGGCACGAATTTACCCGTGTGCCTGGTCCTCGGTTCAAATCTTACAATGTACACCGAATTGAAACATCGATATTAAGTCTCGTACTATGTACATTCAAATGTTGTTTGTAGCCCCCCCCCTGCGCACAAACGCTACATACTTCCTGTATCGGTCAATCTTCCTCTCCTAACCACCTTAGAAAGCTATTGGTTTCCAACACACGTTCATTCTTTCTCTCCATGTTTCGATCTCTAAGTCTCTCAACTACACAACCCCTTTTTCCACTCCTGTTACCAAATGTATTTACCTCACACACCCTCCATTGCACCCCATGCCGAGCTCTCTCTCTCTCCCCCCTCTCGTGCTAAATACATGCATTGCCTATCTAGCCACCCAACCTCTCATGCGCACGAACGCACGTTGTATATCTAGGTCACTCCCTCGAGACGGTCTCACTCTTTCTTCCGCACGGCGGGCCACACTCTCTCAATCTTGCTCTCTTTATCTGAGTCTCGTTTAACCTTGTTTTCTTTCACACACAAATGATATCTCCCTGTTTGGGCTTCGATCGACACACTCTATACTCTCTCATGCAGATTGTCTATCTAGGTCAGTCCATCCAAGACGCCGCCACTCTTTCGACCTCATGGTGGGCCATGCTCACTCAATCTCTCTCTCTCTCTCCCTCTCTCTCTGTGTGTGTGTATGTCTCGATTTACCTCGCTCTTTCTCAGACAAAAATGATATATCACCATGTTTGAGCCCAATTCGACCTATTCACATTGTATACTCTCTCACGCACATCGCCTATCTAGGTCACTCTCTCCAACCCGTCTCACTCTTTCGATTGCACGACGACCCTATGTGATCGGTTGACCTTGCTTCCTCCCACACACAAAATATATCTACACGTCTATGACTGGATCATCTCTCAAGCTCTATCTTACAGCCCTCACCCTTAGCAAAAGCTCAATCGGACAATATCTCTCCGGAGCATATATATTTGTTCAATGAATGTCGGACCACACTCACTTTGTCTCTCTATCTATATGTCTACCAATTGACCTCGCTTTCTCATACCGTATCTTCCACGCGTTGAAGCTACTACCTCTCCATCGCTCGGAAAGTCGGAGCTATTTACATTGCGAGGGGTACTCCAACCTTGGATTAATTTGTGTAGGCATTTATTCCGGTCGGTTTAGATTATATTTTCGTAGCATTCGGCCCACAACTACTCCAAACGCCATTGCAACCCATGCAACTCCCGTAGTTGATTTCCCTCTGGCTCGGTCATCGCTCTCTCGCAGATCCTTTCACACATTCAACGTCGCACCATGGTATTATTGAAAAAACTATGTTGTTCTCTTTAATTATTATAAATAAGCTACAAAACTACACACCGATAGTCCACTTGGAAGGGAACAAATTTCGACCCACAAATTGAAGTGCTACGAACTACACACCAAGGGGCCCACATGTCATGAAACAAATTTGGACCCATATACACATTAAAAAATAAAGGACGAGGATCGAACATGCGACCGGGCCTTCAAGCCGCACATCAATAGGCAACATACGTAGAATAGCAATGTTTGTTGTACCCCCTTTGTTCACATAATGTTTTTATATTACCACAGCCTAATTAATGGATAACATGTGATATTATTTTTAGTACTATTCGCCTTCACTTACTGGTGGGTTCCATGTGTGCTCTCTCTCTCTCCTCCCCTTCTGCGTTTAGACGCATGGGCAAACAGGAAGAACTCGCGGGCGATGTTGCCGTTGACCATATCTGGACGCGTTCACAACTCACAAGTCACGGCACCAGTTTCACATACTAGCAGCACTAGTCAGTGTGTACATGGAATGCACGTTAATTTGGAAGTATATTAAGTGCATGCGGATATTAACTACTAGGATATTATTTGCGTGTTGTCATGTAATTAACACTATTTTTGGCATTAAATTAACTGCAAGCTAAAGGTGTTGAGCGCTCGACATTGAAGCAGTCTAGGTCGTTGGATGACAAGGAATACATGTGGCTTGATGATGTTTTATATTTAATATGATACGGCTCTAGCAGAACATTCAATCAATCAAACCATACATTTCATTCAGTCTGACTCTGACTTTAAATTATACGACGATCGATATAAAATAAACGGAAATGATAAACGTTCGGATTTTAAGCATGGCAATCCAAACGTTTTTCATGGCAAATTTAGATTACGCGGCGGCGGCGGGGGCGTCTCGCGGTGGGAAGCGGCTCCTCTGCCGTGCTCTGTGTGTCGTCGGGCCACTGACCGACGGCGACGGCGGCATCTTGCTCCGTTGTTGGCGTACTCCTGGACGTTGGCCTAGCTTCAAGGAAGGTCAAAATGTTCTGGACTTCGGAGCGAGTCAACTGGCGGGAGGAGGCGACTGGCATTGGTGCGAGGAAGCGGTCGACGGCGGCCAGCCATGCCGCTGAGGGGGGCAGTGGCACCTGTGCAGGGACAGGCGCTGTCAACGGTGCGATGGAGACGTTCGTGTGCATGGGCATCGGCACCGGCACGCACGTCAGTGCACGCGCAGGCGCATGCGCTGGCAGGTGCATGGGCACCGGCACGGGCGTGCGCGTCAGTGCACGCGCAGGCGCATGCACTGGCAGGTGCACGGGCGCGTGAAAGTCGACAGGGACCTCGTGGAACCTAATGGCCTCAAGCTCGGCGACAATGTGTGGCTCCCAGCCCATCAATGCCACCGGGATGGGCGCTGGCGCAATCGGGGCGACGGGAGCCAGAACAGGAGCGGGGACAGGCGCGGCGTCTTCCCGCAAGGCCAGTTCAAGCTTGTCCCAAAGGACCTTATGTTCTTGAGACTCCGGCTGGGTGTCTTCCTCATGAAACTGTTACACTAAGGGCAGACCATCGTGATGCGACATGGCGTACGTTTAGGTGAGGCTAGTTGGAGGTAGACGACAGGAGAATCGGAGAGGTAGAGAGAGGATTGTAGAGATACCGGGTAGTGCGGTGTTGATTTTAAACTGCGGCGCCGACGACATTAAAAGTGGGAGCAGTTGGGACGACGGTAGGCGGTGGAGCCTGGTCAAAGGGCTCGCCTCCCGGTGAGTCTGCATAGCGGTCTGCTCGGACGCCTCCCTGACAGCCGGCGCGGCGGTCTGCTCGCACGCCTCCCGTCGACTCACACGCTTGCTGGGACGGCACCTGCCGATGAGAAGCGGGGACTCGTGGCGGCACGTAAACGCCCACGGTTTCAATAGTGAAAGCGTTCGCCTTAACGTGACAGGTCTTTTCCCTCAAAAACAAATGTGATAGGTCTTTCTTCCAAAATACCTTGGCTCTTCATTTGTGCAACTTGTCATAAGCAGCTTCTCTCGAATTGAAGAAAAAACTTACGATGTAATATTTGTGCCATATCACGTGACCATGCTCAGTTTCAAGAATATATGCTCCCTTTTGGATTTTCTGAAATTTAAGACCCAGGATTCGAAACAATATCATAACCTGTATCATGCAATAAAATTTCAAGCCGTACATCTGTCCTGTTGTATTTCTTAAGAAAGGATTTGGTCAAACATTTTGCTTAGTTGCGGCACCTGCCGATGAGAAGCGGGGACTCGTGGCGGCACGTAAACGCCCACGGTTTCAATAGTGAAAGCGTTCGCCTTAACGTGACAGGTCTTTTCCCTCAAAAACAAACGTGACAGGTCTTTGTGCCAAAATACCTTGGCTCTTCATTTGTGCAACTTGTCATAAGCAGCTTCTCTCGAATTGAACAAAAAACTTACGAAGTAATATTTGTGCCATATCACGTGACCATGCTCAGTTTCAAGAATATATGCTCCCTTTTGGATTTTCTGAAATTTAAGACCCAGGATTCGAAACAATATCATAACCTGTATCATGCAATAAAATTTCAAGCCGTACATCTGCCCTGTTGTATTTCTTAAAAAAGGATTTGGTCAAACATTTTTCTTAGTTAAACCTCCTTTCCGGTTTATAGGGCTCAATTCAAAAATCTCACCAACCAAGGTAGATGGTGAGTGGTGGAACAATTGTTGTAGTTTGCAAAACCACTCAATTAATGCGCTGGTTTTCCTCAAAAATTGTGTTTACGAATGCATTAATTGCAATGCATGCATGCATAAAGTACATGCATTGGTCAATTTTCTCTTAATACTTGCATGTAATGATTTATTGCAACTTGAAATCTGAACATGTGATGGGGAACAACCAAATTGAGACTTATAAAATGGGAAAACTAAAATTTTGAGATAAGCCCTATAAACCGGAAAGGAGGGAGTAAAAGGATAATCCCTCCATACCAGTGCATTTTCTGATATATTAACTCAAGTACTAGGCACGAACAAAAAAATTACGGAGTACTAGGCACAAACAAACGGGCTCAATTATGTGCTCATCTTGGTGTAGTAGTAGTAGTAGTACTAGGCAATGCAGTTGACGGGTGACATTGACGAGCGACGACCGAGGGAATTGAACCGTGCTCGTCACGGTAGGTAACGTTGTTTAGTTACTAAAGCATCCCTCCATTGTTCATCGGTAGTCATTATGGACCGGGGACATGAGGGGAATTTCCTAGGGATGGAATTCTGGCCGCAAGATATTTTGACTTGAAACGCTGAGGATCGACTGGTTGGGGTTGCCTAATGTGCGTACCATGCACACCACCGAAGGACATGACCCCGTTTTTTTAGGATCAACACGAGCCAAGGTCTGGCTGGTACGCCATTGGGTCCTACCATTTGAGAATACGAAAGGAACCTTTTAAATTGCCGAACGAATCTTTGTGTATTACAATACCCGTATTTTCCTTGCAAATACTAATCTCAACGTGGTAATTGATTTATGATGAGTCGTTGAATTAGAGTGAATTTTTGATATAGTGATCTCAACGTGGATTTCACATTTCATGGTATCCCTAGTAAGTTTTCCATCGCAAATTCAACAATATGGAGGTGAGAAAACTTTGTATGTATCAAGCATATGACCACACACACACATAGACAGACACAGACACACACGCACGAACACAACAACAATCCAATAAGTATAGTGCATCTATTTTTCCAACCCATGCATGTATGACAAGAGTTCAAAAATACTCCTTCTAGTCCTAAATATTAATCTTTTAGAGAGTTCAACAAGTGACTACATACGGAGCAAAATGAGTGAATCTAGACTCTAAAATATGTCTATATACATCCGTATGTGCCAGTCCATTTGAAGCCTCTAAAAAGACTAATATTTAGGAATGAATGGAGTAAAATGTAAGACATCCATGGTACTCAGTTCAATATTTAAAATGAACATGAAACTGAAACATGAATATTAAGTCTAGTACTACAGTACATGCAAATGTTGTGTTTAGGCAGAGCTATGATTGTCGGGGGTCAACCCCTCGACCTTAGATGAAACTATGGAGCTCTGTTCAGGGTTGTTTAGATTATATTTGTTCCCACTCTCCCAACCACCGATTGGTTGTGCACCCTCCACCCCTCCTCCCCGGGAGAATATCACGTGCCCCCATACCTTACATGCTATATGCCGATATGAGTTGCTTGGAGCTTGTAGATCTGGGATATAGCAGCTCACATGATGTTTCTTAATTTTTTTGCAGGAAACCTTGATGAGTTTGAGAATTGCACACAATTTGTACAAAAACTACTTAGATGCCCTTTGATTCCATATCCAACGACCTTGAAGCTCGTATCACCGTAGCATCTAAGATAAAGGAGGACATCATATTCTCCTGTATGTAAGAATATCATGTGCCACCACACCTTAGATGCTTTGGTTATACAAGCTCTTCGGAGGCGTTGGATTTGTGACCCAACACCTCCTCGGTGGTTCGAATGGTTTTTTGCAGAAAAACCCCAAAAGAGTTCGGCCACTGCTTACAAGCACAAAGACTGCTCAGATGCCGTTGGATCTTAGATCAAACGACCTCCAAGATCGTATCACCATAGCATCCAAGCTGCGATAGCACCTTATGTTTTCTCGCACAGGAGAGTATGAGGTGCTCTCGCACCGTAGATTCAATGGTGATACGAGTTCACTGAGATCTAACGGCCCACAGTAGGTGGTTTGAATGTTTTTGCAATATACGGCTGATAGAGTTTGAGTAATGCGCAGAAAGTACAAGTGCTATGCATGTGCCATCTGATCACTAATCATACGACCTAGATGCTCATATCACCGTAGCGGGTAATTAAGCTACGAGGAGCACCTAATATTAGCAATGGGGAGCCATTGGATCAAAGATGCAGTGGCACACACGAGGCCTGAATGTTTTATTTGCAAAAAAAACTTTGGAAAGTTTGGAAATTGCGCATAATTACAAAGACTACTCCGAAGCCATTGGATCTCACTTCCAACGGTGTAAAAACTCGTATCACCATAGTATCTAAGCTGCGGGGTGGATGTGATATTCTATGCCGCTGTCATTTTTGTTCGTAAATTTGCAAAATACGTGTAACTCGTGCCGTTACTTGTCTAACCGCGCAAAGTGTTTGTTCAAAAAAACCATCCTACACTGAAATATCGGAACAACACACAGGAGCCCACTTGTCATTCATCAAATTTGGACCTAAAACTAACAAATCTAAAAGACGAGATTCTATCTGGCAACCTAGACTACAAAGCGTAACTCGATAGCCTGAAAAAACGAACGGTTGCTGGCTTTGTCCCTTAACTTGATTTTATACAGTACTTGGGTTTAGTAGAGTAGAGGGAGTGCCTCTTCAACATGTGCATGACCGTTGTCTCACTTACGGGTGATCCCAGGTCTGTGATCTCAATCTCTCTTCTCTCCATCGTCTAACCTTTGCACGGGCACACACGAATACAACTAAAAGAAAGCTTGGAAAATAGAAGAATCGCCTAGAACAAGAGACGTTGCAGCTGGTCGAGATGGAGCTAACCGTGCCACGTTTGCATGATGAAGCTGTGTGGCTAGTGGGGTGTTTTCGACTGACTGGCTGGGCCCCGAGGTCAAACCATAGGTACTACGTCTGATATAGTATATTTTTACACGCTCATTTTTCCTTCGTGCCGAGACATGGCACACCCTACCGCACGGTTTCGGGGTCCTCCCGGGTGGTGCACGCATATATTCTTCCTGACGTGGGATGCCCTACCGCGTGTTTTCTGGGTCCTCCTCGGTCATAGCGCTGAAGCAAGTAAATGAGTCGTCAAATCACGAAAGACCACCTTTCCCGCCGAGGACATCAGTGAAGCACGGTGGCTAGCTAGTTGGGCTAGTTAGACCGATTAGCTAGGCCGCCGCCACATTTGTTTTTCACCCCTTTTTTTATCTACTTGCCGGTAGGTAAATTTAAATATCCACCGCGGCGTTGCTCTAGTGTTTGGGTGTGGCAGGATTTTAAATTTTTTGATTGTTGGGAGCAGGTGCGGCAGGATTTTAAATTTTTTGATTGACGGGAGTAGGCGCGGTAGCAATTAGTCATGATGACTCCGCCTGTAAAAACCCACTACTCCCTGATGTGAGATGTCGTTGACTGGTGTTTTACCGTGGAGAAAACCAAAAGATTACCCGCTCCTTGGCTGGCTCCCTCCGCCTTCCTGTAGATTGCATTGCCTTTCAGCCGTTTCGCCCCCTTTGCTTCCTCTCCCCATTGCTTCTACCTGGTGCCATGGCAGCGCAGAAGATCACGGAGTCCGAGGTGAGGTGCCTGAAACAGGACGTCCATGCCAAGGATGCAGAGCTCAGGGCCAAGGACGTGGAGCTCTGTGAGATCAAGGAGGAGAGGAGTGCCATGCTCCTCCGTTATGTGCGGGAGTTCACGGAGCTTCAAAAGCGGCAGGCTTCCACCACAAAGATGCTCGAGGCGTCGGCGGCGTTGCTGTAGAAAGCGGGAGATATGATAGGCCGTCAGGGGAGCCGGCTGGAGCGCGAGCGGGCCGATCGTTACGAGGTCCAGGACCGCCTCAGCCACTTGGTGAACCAAGTTTCCATGCTCGTGTCGTGGTTGCGTGATGCCTACTGTCGTGTCAGCGCGACGATGCCGGCCGTCGGGCTAAACCCGTTCGACCACCCGGTCGACTTCAACGAGCTGTGGCTTCCTGACCTGGTCTCCTTCTTCACCTATATCTCCGAGGAGCTGAGTCGTATCCGCGCGATGGTGGGGGCTGAGCTGGACAAGGAGGGGTTGCGCGCTGGGGCGAATCCTTTCATGGCTCTGTCACTGGAATCCATTCCTGCCATTGGACACCGTCTTTGACGAGCTGGCTCCCGTCGACCGGGAGCGGGCTCTGCGGGCGGTTGCACCCTGCATCACCAACATCGTGCGCCTCGATAAGCAGAGGGACTTCGGTGGTGTTTAGGCGCCCTCTGCATGGGCATGTCCATGTCTCAGCGCAACATGACCGTTGGATCAAACTCAGACGATGCAGATGCGTCACTGTAGCACAAAGCGTGTGGGTGTGTTTGGTTGCATTCTCATCTCAATATAGTTGTGTCCTCTTCATGTATTTTTGTCAACCTACTAGTGTGGACTCATGCACCCTTCATGCACTCTACCAAACACCCAAAAGTGGGTCGAGAAGGGAACTTTTGCTCCCATCCCGTGCACCCTTCATACACCCTGTCTAACACAATAGGATGTGCTTCATATGGTTCATGTTTCGTGGAGTATTGTCACCGTACTCTCCGTGCGCTGTGGACCTGGTTCTGTTAACATTGATCTCACCGTTCATTCTCGACCGGACAGTCAAAAAAGCGGTACTATGTTACATATAGGAGTAGTTGACATTCGCACAACACAGCAATAAGATTGTGTAGTACTGACGTATGAACCACTGCACATGCCTAGTAGTAGGAGCACTGTGTATGTTCAAGTGGCTGCCGTGTTTGGCACTCCTCCGTCGTAAGAGTGGAAACGCTTGCTGTAATCATTGTTTTCTTCAGAATGAAAAACAGTGGACATGCTCTACCGTGCAGATCCTCCTCTAGCCATGCACTAAATTACTCGCTTTCGCCGACGTGTGGGACAGCCAGCACCTGGGTCCACCAGTCATGCACTAAATTACTCTGTAGTAGAGTGACAGTAGACTACCCCGATCGAACCGCCGCAGTAATGCACAATGAGCCGTAAAATCACAAAGCCCCTTCCTTTCCAGTAGTAAGTTGGACGGACGAAGCAACCATCATTTCACTCTTCTCTCTCAGCTTCCTCTCTTGAAGAAAACCACCACTCGCTTCGCTTCTCCCTCATCTCGTTCCTCCTTTCACTCTTCTCTCTTAGCTTCCTCTCTTGGATGGACGTTGGAGCACCGGCCGACATGATGTCTATGGCTCTGGCCAAAACCGTCGAGGCTGATGGTACGAAGAAGCGCAAGCACCCTGCCGAGACTACCGCAGACAAGCTCAAAGCCATCGCCCTGTCCAAGCCCCCCTCTCCGGGATCCCTCATTAAGCAAGTCCAGGTAATGTCTCTTGTCGACGATCTTTTTCTCGATCTTGATCGTGTTTTTTCATCTAACACGCAGTACTAGTACTGGTAGTACAACTTTCTGGGTGATCTTGCATGTGATTTTAGTGTGCTAAATGACGGTTCTAAATTCCTCTTTTTACCAAAACATGCGAGAGGTTGACACTGATTTCTTATAGATTACTTTCAACTACTCCCTCTGTCCCAAATTTCTTGTCTTAGATTTGTCTAGATACGGATGTATCTAATACTAAAATGTGACTTGATACATCCATATCTAGGCAAATCTAAGACAAGAATTTTGGGACGGAGGGAGTACTTTATGAACATCAATGCTACCTTTTAAGAGGGTATATTTGCCTCAGTAACTTGTGTTATGGATATTGCATGTAATCTCTCTTCTCTCATGCCTTTGAAGACATGTTCTAGTGTCTTTGTTCACTCATTTTTGTGCGTATATGTAGTCATATATGGAGTATAATATCGAAAATCATCTTATATTTCTAAACGGAGGTAGTAATGAAATATGGTTTCTTATTAGAACCGGGTTCGCGGTGGAGATGAAGTTGTAAAAGTCATGTCGTGTGAACTAGAAGACCTGCTGATGAGTTCTACTGCTGAACTATCCAGCTGTCGTGTCCTTGTTGCCACGTGTCCTGAACTAGTGTTTTCCTGTAGCATTGTTGTCAGGCGTGTTCTCGAGGCTGTACTTAACCACAACAATTTCCTGGTTGTGCCTTCAATTATGAAGGGTGTGGTTCTTGTAAAGCTTCCCAACAAATCTGATGCAGCCTGTCTTCATCATCATGTTTATGACTGGAAAGACCACTCTGTTAGGTTCTCCAAGGTTGACAAGATGGTGATGGTGCATGTAGACATCTCACACAAAGTCCATGGCCTAGTCAGTTATGCGGGGTTCATCCCGTAGGTCGGTGTCAAGAAATAGTCTGTAGAGTTTAGTTAGTGCAACTTTGCTTGTCTGTAGTAAGTACTATTGTTCAGTACTTGATTTGTGTTTGTGAACCCTGTATTGTTTATTAGTATTGTCGCTTTTGGTGTGTGGTCAGTCCTGAGAACGGTCTATGTTAATGTCTGTCCACTCATTTCAGTCTGTACATTTTGAAGTATCCAGATCATATTTTTTGTCAGGACGGTTTATCAATTATGGTTACACTCCAATATCTGTATGCATTGCAAGGTTTATCGCACACTCCAGGATTTTCAGTCCCATGGATGTTCGGTCCATACGATTTGTCATGACCTTTGGACTGTCCTGCTTGTGGGACTAGGCAGGGACCCTGCATGCCACGCGTAGTTGGATGATCAATCTTCTATTTAGTACTTAAACATAGTGATTTCCTGGTAAGGATTGACTCGTGTCACATCAAGTAAATCTTATTGATTTACTGTCTAAATCTTATTGATTTAATGTCATGTTTTCTTTCTTTTCCTGCAATTTTACGATGCAGGTTTTGCTATGTGACATTCATAACAGAATAAACCGTTTGGTTTGCTCTACGATGGCTATTTTTGCAGGTTTCACTTCTTATGTCGTGTCAGTAACGAAGGCACTGTCCATCACTTATATTACTGGAAAAAATTGGATCAGTCTGTTGTCTGAGTACAAGCTGAATACCTATGATGAACTGCAGTTTGGTTTAACAAAAACGCCACAATTAGTCGTTCTAGCGTTTAAAAGAAATGAAGAAAAAAACTGGATCACAGTCACGGATCCTAGTCAAGTTAGAAAGCTGATCATTGCAGACCAGACACGATCGCCACTATCTCGCACAGATCGAGCACCGGCAGTTGCTCTAGCACTGACAGCGGCAGTAGCTCAGTCTGATCCAGCTGAGGATTGGGCACCGACCGCGTCAGCGGATCAGTCTGATCTACCGGAGGATCGGGCATCAACACCGACACCAGCTCTACAAGGAGCACCATTTCCGACAGCAGCAGCGGCTTCGGCACCTGCACCAACACTTGCACTTGCATTTAGTCCGGCCCATGCAGTTGCACCGGCAACTGACATGTCCACCTTCTTGGTAAGCATTCGCCGCCCAAGTGCTTCGTTCTTTTTTCTTTCCATGTTGTTTCACATGATTCACTATGTTGATCTAACTGTTTGGGCATGTCTTCTTGTTTTCAAACAGAGAATTGCTAGAGCAACGAGGGAGTCGTTTAACGATCCGGGCGACCGCGGCCAAGTTTCTCTTACCATGCGTAGCCTTGGTGTGAGTGAACCTGCTCAATATACCGTAAGTACAAAGGATGGTCGCATGATGATTGATGCTAAAGGATGGTCAAGGTTCAAATCTAAATCATATCTTGCGGTAGGGGATGATGTCAAAATCGAACTTTTTCGGCAAGGAGAGCTGGTCCAAATCAACTTTGAAATTCTTCAGTAGTAGCACGCAACTGCCGAACTGACCTATCCTCCAAGAGATTTTTGATGTAATAATCTGGCATGGTGAAACAAGTGTCCTGTGTGTATAAGTAGTACGATAGTATTATTTATCACATGGTATATCGTTGATAGAATTGCAACTCTGATTGCTGGTTAGGAACTGTCGTTCGATTTCATTCCAATAGCTGTCGTGCTTTATTCAATTTTGTGTATTCGCCTTGCGACAGCATCTAAAACCAGCGCAGTACCGATCGCTTGCAATATGAAAAGCGCCGAGGTAGAACACATGGGCCCCCAAACATGCAGGGTCGGCCTGCGAGCCAAAGTCCAGAATCATGAGCCTATCTGAGTATTATATTCTCAGCTGAACCCCGATAAAAAAAGCTGAACCCCCATAATGCCCGTGCGTTGCAGAGGGAGTATATTTCTCGGCAAGGTGAGCTTGTGATATAAAAGATTTGTATTTTTCTTTATAGAGGGAGTATCTCTCTGTCAAAAAATATATTTATGTGTAACTAGTTACTCCTGTCTTTCTACTTCCTTTCGCTGATATGTGGGGCAACCGTCAATGGGGTCCACGTGCCATATGCACAAATTAGAGTGCACAACTTCACGGTAGACACACCCCGGTCGTAGCGCTGCAGTAATGCCCAATGAGCCGTCAAATCACAACCCCCCTTTCCAGCTTTAGCAGTAAGCTGGACGGACGAAGCGGCAATATTTCACTGGGCCTGAATCCCCTTCTCCCTCGTCTGCTTGTTCAGAGAAAACCCCCTCTCGGCGATTGCATAGGGTTTTCTCATGGAGAACCAGGTACGAATTCTTCTTACATCCCCGATAAATCCAAGTCCCTTGGTCGCAGGTAATCCTAGGATGGCAGCCGTCGCCGTTGATGCATTTTTCTTCGTACTGAATCTAGTGTGTTTCAGTTGCAGTGCCCAAAGTGCGAGTACCCTATAGATTTCTGCACCCACGGCGAGACGCCACACTTGTTCCTTCTCATCCTACCACAACATTTTGAAACACGCATAGTATGTTCCTAGAATCCTCTTCTCTATCAGGGAGGGTGGTTTTTTTTGAACATGTTGTGTTCTCATATTATTTTCCTGCAGTGTATTATTTGCTCTGCCAGAACACATGTACTCAAGATGCTCGGCCTTGCCATAACTGAATACACTAGTTTAATGGTCACAGTGAAGACAATCCATGGATATTGCTTCCGAGTTGGGTTCATGAACCAAGAAGATCGCTGCTTTTTTTATGGCCAAACTTGGATAAACTTTCTCAAGTGTTACGGACTGAAAGCTGGCACGCGAATGTTGATGGAAATAGCAGAACCTGGTCTCATCTTCACTGCGATCTTCCACCCCGACGTCGTTCCAATTGTTCATATATGTTAGTTTTGTATCTAGTTCTTGCTTGTTTCCTCGATTACTTCTTAATCCACCTATTCTGTCTAACTAATCACAATTTAACTTTAGAAGTAGCGACAAATCTCTCATGAATATGATACATCTAACTAATATTGTCTTATAATTGTTCGCACGTGTAGGTTTTTCCAGAGTTAAGCAGTCTGCTCGTTTGTTACTCTGTAATAACTCGGCTATTACTAATGGCACTAAAGTTGGCTGGATCGACATCCACATGTTCCTACACTTTATTGATCATGTTGAGGTCCTTGTGCGGCGTTTCAATGTTTGAAGGCCACATGGGATATGTGTGCCACTGCTGCACTCGTTGAACAGGTCCAACTGTGTCGAGAAACTTATGGTACGAGTTGTTTTCTGTTATATATGTTGTTCATAAACTATTGCTTATACACAATTTTATAGCTGTGATCTTCTTGAAACATGAACTGCCAAGTTCTATTGTTCCTATACAGATGCCTGACCATGGTCAGGTCAGACTTGCGCTTGGTCACAACATGATGCTTATGTCGACCTACTCAATTCCCCTTGGAGGCGAAAAGATACTTATTCATGGGTGGTCTCAGATAATGAAGGCCCGTCCATCTTGGAGAATAGGACAGAAGATTATGTTCATGCTTTTCCATGGCTCTAAAGCGAATATCCTGTTTGTTGTCCATGTTGCGAGATGAAGCCGCTTTCAAAAGGTTGTGGATTCGCGGGGTGGTGCCTGGGCCTTGTCCTGAGGCTTGGCGGCCTCACCCTTGGTTAACTATAGGGAAAGTAGCACAGTTCAAGGCGTGCTTTCTATGGTTGAACCTGTATAAGTACACATACTGCTTTCATCTTTAGTTGTTAAGTGCCCCTGCTGGTTTCAGTTAAGGTTGTTAAGTACTCCTGCTGCTTTTACAGTTTGTCGTGTTTCTTCAGTCATGTCTTTCTCCAGCCACCAAAACCAAACCAGCGCCAGCGGGGCCGCCTGCTTCTGCCTCCCACTGCTGGCTGCGCCTCAACGCATGCATCACCGCCCCACCGTCTCCTAAATCGTTAACACCGACGTCCTCCGCCCGCTTTGGTGCGCTCGACGCGGCGCCGCCCTCTCGCGTTGTTAACATGGTCAACAAACAACAGGAATCGGCAGAAGTACGTGGAGAGGATGACAGTAGGGGCCCAACACGTCAGTGTATGGAAAAATAAAATGCTTCCTCCTAGTGTTTTCCTGACATCTGGGACCCACGACATTGTGAGCGTATATAGTCAATAGACAAGAGAACAGCACAAGATCGGCTGACACCTGGGACGTAGCTACTCGAGAAGTATTTTTTTGTTTGGTGTTGTTGAGACGGAGCAGGGTTTAAACTGGGCTGTGGCCCGTCTAGCCCAGGCTTATATTTTATGTTCACCATGTGACCAGCCCAGCTATTTTTCTTTGTGCAAATGAGCCCAGTTTATTTTTTCTGAAGAATACCCAATCCAGGCCTACTTATTTTTCTACGCCTTGAAAGTAATATGAAATCGGTTGTAAATATTAAAACAGATGACAATTTGGCAATTACTTTATAATTTCTGATTTTTTTCACATTTTCGGATTCCTATTTCACTGGGCATTAACCTAATTCAAATATATCTTCAAAGTACTTTAGATCTGGCTCGACATTTCGGTATTAAAAATAGTTTGGAACCCACAGAAATATGCGAAATTGGCCCTGGCCAACCAAAAAAAACGACTGCAATAAATTGCATAAGAAGATGCCATGTGCTATATATAAATTATTAGAAAAAGAGGGAGTGGTCTGACTTGTGCGCCTGTTTAGTTGACGCGTATGCAAGATTTTTTTAGTTATTATATACTACGTCAACAAACGTTTCTAGGAGACGTAACCGTTGGATGTCAATCCAACGGCCGTCGTGTTTCTTCAATCTCTGATCTTCTTGCTCCAGCCGCCAAAGCAGCGCCGGCGGGACCGCCTGCTCCCGCCTCCCATGGCCGGCTGTGCTGCCACGTAGGCCTCAGCGCACCCTATTAATCCCACCGCTGGCCAGGGCATCCCTCTACTCACCCACACCCCCTATTATTCTGCGGCGACGGCAGCCTCACACCGCAGCCGAACCGGTGAACCCTCGTACTCCTCTTCGTGCGGGCTTCCACTGCCGCGTCTTCCCTGGCTCTGCGTCGTCCCCCTCCTAGGCCTCGCCGCCGTCCACCGCCGTGGTGCTCTCGGCGCGGCGTGGTCAACATGGTCAAGGAATGGCTTCCATCGGATGTGGACTGTACGTGGAGAAGCTGACAGCTGGGTCCACGGCAGCCGCAAGGAAGTGCCTCCTTATTACACGGAAAATAATTATTCCTCCACCAGACATCTGGGACCCAGTGGACGGGCCACCAGTATTTCGCGAAAAAAACGTTTCCCCCTGACTGCTGGGACCCACAGGTCGGGCCACCGTATTCATAAAAAAAACGTTCCCCCCGCTGTCAGCTCGGACCCACCAGAAGTGCCTCCTTATTACGCACAAAAAAATGAATACCCCCCTTCTAGCTGGGACCAACCTTGGTGGGAGGCTGACTTGTGGGCCTACTAAGTTGACTGGGATAGAGGCCTTTGTCAACTTTAGTCAATATATGAATAATTCTGGCTCTAGTGATCGTACGATGTCCATCCAACGGCCGTAGTGCTTCTTCAACCTCTGGTCTTCTTGCTCTAGCCGCCCAAAGCAGTGCCGGTCATGCCGCCTGCTCCTGCCGCCCGTGGCCGGCTGTGATGCCGCGGAGGCCTCACCGCCCCGTACTACTCCCACCGCTGCCAGGCCATCCCTCTATGCACCCACACCCCCTGTTATTCTGCGGCGACGGCAGCCTCACACCGCAGCCAAACGAGTGAACCCTCATACTCCTCTACGCATGGGAATCCACTGTCGCGTCTTCCCCGGCTCCGCGTCGTCCCCTTCCTAGGCCTCGCCGTCGTCCACTGCCCTGGTGCTCTCGGCACGACGTGGTCAACATGGTCAAGGAATGGCTTCCATCGGACATGGACTGTTTGTGGAGAGGCTGGCAGCTGGGTCCACTGCCGCAGCAAGGAAGTACCTCCTTATTACGCGCAAAATAATTTTTCCTCCACCTGACAGGGGGACCCACCGGACGGGTCACCGTATTTCGTGAAAAAAAACATTTCCCCCTGTCTGCTGGGACCCACCAGCAACATCTTCGCACTCAAGGAAGTGCGTCCGAAAAAAAACAATTCGCCCCCCTGACTGCTGGGACCCACCTGCTACATCTTCGCACGCAAGGAAGTGCATCCGGGCAAAAAAAACCCAAAACGATTTGCCCCCCTGACTGCTGGGACCCACCAGCTACATCTTAGCAGGCAAGGAAGTGCCTGACAGTCGGGACCCACCTAGTCGAAGCATACGTACAATTGTCATTCTGGTCGCAAACGTGTACGTACATACTGGTCGATGTAGAGGCGTGCACGTGTCGTAGTAGAGGCGCGCATGTGTCGTAGTAGGGGCGCAAACGTAGCATGTACACGTACGTACATCGGCGAGGGTGCAAGAAAGAAAATACGGCCACATACGTACATACGGGCAGGGTCTCGAACGCCTACTCGCGCATATGTACATGGTTGGGTCGGAACGGAGAAACAGCGTCGGCGTCGTGTTCATGGGGAGGCAACGGAATGCTCGTGTTCATCGGGAGGCAACAGAACGCGTGGGAACCAACCGGCTGGGTCGAAACAGAATGTGTGGTCGTGTTCATCGGGAGGGCTTGGATGGAACAGGCGATGGAAACGAGGCCTGGCGTACCACACAACCGAGGAAACGGACCTCCTATGGTCGAAACGGGGGTCCTGTTGATCGGGAGGGGTGTGGCGTACCGCAAAACGGAGGAAACGGACCTCTTACGGTTGAAACGGGGTTCCTGTTGATCGGGAGGGGTGTGGCGTACCGCAAAATGGATGAAACGGACTTGTGTTGGAACGCTACGGTCGAAACGGGGGGGAGGGGTGTGGCGTACCGCAAAACGGGACTACACGGGATACTGTTCATCTCCACTGTCGACCTCCTCTAGCCTCCACGGGCTACCTCTGACCTCCTCCAGCCTCCATGGGCTCCTGTTCATGCAGCCTCCACCGCGCGCTACTCCACCGACTACTTTTCAACCACCCCTCCACGGGCACCCCTGCACCGTCTACTTTTCATCCAGCCCTCCACACCACGGGTCCTATTCAACCACCCCTCCACGGCACCCCTCCACCGTCTATTGTTCATCCAGCCCTCCACACCACGGGTTCC
>NC_041385.1:293997232-294033932 GCF_002162155.2 Triticum dicoccoides
CTGTTCATCCAATCGATCGGCTTCAGTTAGCAGCAGTAGCGAAGGAATCGCTCCATCGGGTTTAGTTAACAGCCATCGATCGATCGCTCGGGTTCAGTAACGCGTAGCCTGCATTGCAATCGCTCGGGTTCAGTTAGAGCCCAACACCTCGCTCGGCTTAAGTTAGAGCCAACGCCTCGCACACAAGCGCGTACGTACGAGATAACCGTGCATCGCTCCGCCCCCGACCTTCCACCGTAACCGGCAACTCCCCGATATTTTCCTCCCCCTCGCTTCTACCATGGTTTTTTCCATCATTGACGACCCAAAGAATGTCATGCAGCTACGTCTCCAACCCGCCCAGTACGAAAAGCCCATTTTCTTTCATCATTTTTTCTCATAGAAGTAGGAGCCCACCACATCTATGATGATACCGGGTTTTGTCACAATTATCATCATAGAAGTGTCATATGTATGACAGAAAAAAAATTCGTTCAGCCCAAAATGTCACGGATGTGTCTTTTTTTTGTAGTGATGGGATTGTATCGATATGATCAAATGGTTGGTTGCTTGCCTTGCTAGTCCGTTGACTGGAATTGCTCTTTGTTTGGGTATTCGAGATAATCCTCGAGGGCAGAACCTGCCGCAGAGAGCACCGATACACAATCGTCACCAAACAATATGCAACAATATGATGCATGCATGACACATGGCAAAATGAGTGTATTGGGCTAATGCAACTAAGAGCAGATGGGTTTGAACCATTTTCAACCAAAGATTCAAGTTTCAAACTCATAAATGGCCCTTAATAGTTCTTTAACTTGTTCTGCACTAAACAGTAGGTTAGCTTGCTTAAACATGCATGAAACTAGTACAGATGGATAGATTAGATTTTTCTATTCATTTTTCATATATAACAGTTTGCATTTGGAGCTACAGATTAATTTCTATCATTTTTTGAAGTTTGTGGTATTTTCTGGAATTTCCTGTGTAAGAATAATTCCGGTAAATAAATTACTGCGTCAGCATTGCGTCAGGGTGACGTCAGTGGTCAACAGGACGGTCCAGGTCAAACCTGACAGTGGGTCCCGCGTGTCAGTGTAATTAGTTTAACTAAATTCAGTTAGTACTAATCCTAGTTAATTAACAGGGCTGGGGCCCACCTGTCATTGACCCAGGGGGGTCAAACTGGGCCCATCCATGGTCAAATGGGGTCAGCGGGGTGAACTCACCGGCGTTTAGCCACCGGCGAGGCCAAACGCGGCGGTGCAGGTGCGGGATTCACCTACAAGGCACCGTTCAGGGCGCCGTTGGGCTCTATGGATAGCTGGGAGTGAGCCGCGGCGGGTGGTGTAGGTGGTTGGGCTCGGGGTCGCCGGAAACGGCGCCGACGATGAGTTTGCCGGCAGCCGGATCTTGGGTGAGCTAAGACTCATCGCTAGGGGGCACGGCGAGGCACATGGAGTGGTGCGTTGTGCTCCTGGGGGTGCGGTAGGGTTAGTGGACAGGGTGACGCGGTCGTTGAGTGGTCAGAGCCTCGTCGGTGACGAGCTTTGCGGCAGCGCATGCAGAAGAACTCGGTGTGCTCGTTGTAGTGCACGAGAAGGAGAGCAGAGAGGATAGGGAGGTGTCCCAGCTCACGGTGGTTGCGACAGAGCAGACACGAGGTTGGAGAGGAGCCGGAGCAAGCGGGGCGGCGGAGGCGATCTAGCCAGTAGGAGGTTGAAGACGAGCTCGGTGGAGACGCTCGGGGGCCTCCGGTGGGGTGTGGCTCGGCGAGACAGCCGAGGAGGGAGTGGTAAAGCTTCTGGACACGGTGGAGCGGCGTGTTGACGACGGTGGGCACGGTTACGGCGGCGGGACGGCGGCGGCTGCGTCGGCCATGGCGGAAGAGAGCGAAGGAGAGGGCAGGGAGGAGAGTGAGGTGTCTAGGGGGTCGGGGGAGGAGTGGGTGATCGACCCAGGCCAGCAAAGCGGCGAGGAGAGGAAACAGGGCGGCGGGCAGCTGCGTGGCGCGCGCTAGTGCCGGCGTTGATGTCAGGACCGGATTTTCGGGGTATCAATTTCCAAAAATGGTCCTTGTGCTTACCAGTCCCAGGATTACTGTTAGCTGATGAGGCACCAACGTGATACAGAAAATCCAAGCAAAATACAAAATATGTAGTACAAGACCATTCTAGCCTATCAGTACAACAATTGGTTTTCTAGTGGATGATGGCGGAAGCGGTTTGAGGTTCATCTGTGGCCATGGGATTCCATTTCCCACAGGAATAGTTGACCAGGATAACTCCTATCTTCGCGAGGCTGCTATCACCACTGCGTAGGTTCCGGGACTGTCAGTGCAACGCTCCACTCAATGCAAGAAATCTGGCCAAGACAATAGGCAGGGACAAGCCAGTGAGTACTTTTGAATGTACTCGCAAACATTATGAACACAGGTATAATATACAAATGATAATCATGCTCTAAAATATTCTATGATCACAACATCAGTCACAAAATAAAATCCTTTATACATGCACAGAGGTTATTTATATACAACATGAATATGCAATAATGGAGTGGAAATAAAATGCATCGATCGGGTGTCTGAAGCGACGCCTCGAAAGGATAATGATATAAAGCATGCCTCAGTCGGGCGTCTAAGAGACACACCATAAATGGCTTATGAAGTAAATAAATAACAAACATGCCACCGTCGGGCGTCTATGCGACACCACATAAATGGCTTATAAGTAATTTTAAATGACAAGCAGGCCACAGTCGGGCGTCTGAGCGACACCACATAAAGGGCTTATAAGAGAATAATCACAATGAAAAGCCAGGAGGTAGAACCATCCCAGGGATACTCAATAATTCAAATAATATAAAGGGTTACTCCACAATAATAATAACCATAATCATCATGAGTCACAAGCCATGATCCATGTTCTATTTTTAGCAGTTTTTCCTCCGAAGACCGACACTAAGACCGACACTTGACCCAACCCAGACTGTAGTCCTTAACCATGGACACGGCTATTCGAATAGATATAATCTCTGCAGAGGGTGTACTCTTTACCCACGGGTAACGGATTCCTTTAGTCCATCGGGACTAATTCCGTCTACGGTCTTTTTATTGAAAACACACCTAACCGCACACACCAGCCTGACTTATCGGTGTCTGGAATCACCCACGATACTCGTTAAGCAGAACTCTAAGTGGGGAGGCTACAACCTCGAGTAGCATGGGATCACAAAATTTGTAACGCGTGCAAACTAGGGGAGCTACACCCTCGGCTACAACCAGAAACACCCATGCCCCCGGACCAGGTGGCATGCATACCGGATGCAGCCGGTATCTTCAACCATGGCCTCTCTGTACGGTGTGTGCTGGAAAGGGGTTGACAACTTACTGAACCGTACCCTACCGATGGCAGGGACAAGTGGAAGTACGAAACAAGTATGGGGGTTACTGGAACAAGACTCGATCTACGGTCGACTCAGGAGGGTTCAAGTATTCCCTGCATGATTAGCATAACAAATATATTTCAACCAACAGACAGAATCACCACTCATCATACCTTACTATGCCATACCGGACACAACCGTCTCGACGAAGACCGGAGACAAGCTTGTGTCTACCCAAGACAGAGGCTTTCCCGGATATCTTCCTATATGCATGAAAGGCATACGAGGGTGATTGCTATCACAACATATCAAATTCCAATAGCACGGAATCATCAATATGCACTTATGAGTATGTTCATATCATCACATAAAATAACGAAAACTCTGAGACAAGGAGTGTCGTAACCGTATCAAACAACACACGAAAAATTTCTGTTTCTAAAAAAACAGAAAAAGGAAAACATTTCGAAATAAAAACACGTCGAAGACGTACTCTGGGTTTACGCCTTCACTTAATCCAGCGTGGACCGGTTCGTGGTCACTGATAGTGGATCCATGGGGCCCACTGGTCAGGTTTGACCAGTCACCCCTCCCTCGTTTCTCCTCTACCCGAGCGGAGGCGGGACTCCGGCGATCGCCGTCGATGAACGACGGTTCTCCGCGGGGTTCTGAGGTCGGGGATGGATCCGCCAGTCCAGGGTGGTCCTCCCGGTGGTTGCTAGGTTGGCGGGGGTGGAGGGAGTCGCCGATGGCGAGCTCCGCGGCGGAGGTGGCCTCGGGAGGTTTTGGAGGTCTGGGCTACGGTGGCTCCCCGTCGAAGCTGAGGGTTTGGGCGGCTCTGCAAGATCGAGTGGATGAGGACGGTGGATATGGATGGACTGGGGAGGCCTCGCTTGCGACGAACTGGACCGGAGTGTGTCGGCGGCCGAACTGGCTGGAGACGGGGAAGAAAGCTTCCCGTCGTCGATTGCTGGTCGTGGGAGCTTTAGAGGAACGACTTGGGGTCACTTGAGGTTCTGGACGGGTTCGGGGGTCTCCATTTATAGCGCAACTACGTCGGTTCTGCAGCCGTGGATAAGAACGCCGGTGAACCGTCGTTTTGTTGCAGCAGGGGGTGCGTGGCAGTGAAGGGCGCTAGCGGACGCATTCTAGGATAAGCTCGGGCTGCTGCAGACGGCATCTGGCGCACGCGTATGGCTTGGGCGGCGCCGTCCATGGCAGGAACCCACTGTTGCCGGCCGCTAGGCGCCGTGGCCGACCTGACGGCAGCGCTGTGGGGCTCCAGGGGCGGCCTGGAGGGTGCTGGTGAGTGGATGAGGACGGGCGTGGCTCTGCAAGTGAGCAAAGTCCAGGGGCCAGACACGGCGACCCGTGCACACGCACGTGCAAAATGCGCGCCCTGGGCGCGCCCAGCGCACGCACGCCAGGTGCTCTACGAAATGCCAGCGCGTGTTAGAGAGCTCGGATGATGCTGGTAGTTAACAGGCCTGGGTTAGGGTTAGCTAGGAACTTAGTGGACAAGTTAGTTAGGTCAGAGGATCAAGCTCACAATGCCAACTAAAAATCATGCCAAATCTGGCTATGCACACAAAGTGTTCGACGGAATGCTAGAGGCATCTAGGCAGTTCTTGGGATGGCCAAAATGTCCAGATCCTAGTCTCTTTAGATGATAAAGAGGGTGGGAAGGTTAGTTGGCCAAAACCAGAAACTTGATAGTGCAAATATTTGAGAAAACCAATTTTGGGCAGAAACTAAAGGCTATTATTTCATGGACTATAAATATTCCAATGGGTCCACCCTCCTAGACTTAAGGGTTTGGTAGGAGGACTATAAGTAGAAAAAAGAATCATGGCCAACAGAGTAAAATAAAATGGGGTTGCAGTAGAAAGTGCCAAACTAGACCAGAGAGCAAAAGAGGATGTTTTGCTCAAAATTTCCAAAGAACACCAGTGGGTTTTTGCATAATGTTGAATAATATACTCCTACTAACATCCCCTAATTTTGGTGGAAGTTTTAAGGAAATATTTAAATAGGTTGTAGTGCAATTTTACCAACTGGACCAGTTTTGAAAACTAGGGGTAGATCTTAAAATCTCCAATGAATAAAATATATTTTTGCATAAAAGTGATTTAGGGACATCATATGTCATCCCCAAATTTTGGTGAAAATTTTAAATGCATTTACCAAATGGTTGCAGTGCATAAGAGGCCCTAAAACTTATGAAAAATCATTTTCAAGAGAAATATAGCTCAGGGAAAAATACTTATCCAAATAAATCCACTGATAAAAGAATTGTTTTATTGAGAGAGTATACAAGTCCAATAATATTTTTGGAAAGTTTTCACTTGAGGTAAAAACTTCACATTATTAAAGAAAAGAGGGGTTCTGAAATGAAAAGGAAATCCAGAAAGTAAAATTTTTAATCTCCTGGCAAAATTTTCATAATCAAATCATGGTTAAATTTTTGGGGTGTTACAACACTAACCCCCTTAAGAAAAATCTCGTCCTCGAGATTTGCTAAGGCTGTTTTGAAAAAAAAATCTTACTCCTACCATCACAAAAATAACCATCCTATTCAGGTAATTAAAACGTAGCTACAGTGAGTGGGCAATAAGTGGTGCAAAACTACAGTGTGGCATGCTGGCGTTGCATGGAAAAATTTACGGTAAGTTTCTACTATTGGTTACAGTAAATTTAGAATAAACTTCTAAATTACTAAAAATACGCTGGTTGTACCCGAGAGCACAGTGCCCTCTGTGGCTGACAGGTGGACCCGGGGTCCACTGTTGGTCCCTTCCTCTACCTCTGGCTCTCTCTTCTTCCTCTCTCTCGCGTGCTTTCCCGCGCTTCCTCCACCGGTGATGTCTAGCGCGTTGGGCATCTAGGCCGTACTGCGGTAGTGCGCGGCGTGCTAGCTGCCAGCGCAGCTTGCACTCACCTCGCGGGCCAGTGCACTGTCGACACTGCTCGCGGATTCGCCACCGAACACCGGCGATCGAGCGATGAGCGGCGCTGGTGGACTTCGCCCACCGTACACCGATCTCGAGCTATAAAACGACCGAGGTGCTCCTTCTTCTTCCTCACACCTAACCTCGCTTCTCCTCCTCCCCCCTTCTCCTCCATTTGTGTTTGCAGGAGCTCAAGACGAGGCTCTAATGGCGGAGGTGATGCCGGACTGGTACGTGGTCTTGATGTGCCGAGGGTTGGCGGCATTGCTGGGGTTCTCCATGCTCCTGTGCGTGATGATCCTCGATGATCGTCATGATGCTGCCGCTCGAGTGTTAGCTATCCGCGGTGGCGGTGATCACGAGGATTAGGTGCAGTGTCAGGTGCTAACTGCTGTCAGGGTGTCGGAGGTAACTTGTACCTGAGTAATTACTCACAAATCTCTCCCTCTGAGACTGTGGGGTGTTAGGGAGGTGATTAGTTTGGTGCAAAAAAATGTGCACGTGGATCTGCACTTGGTCGAGTGGTTGGGGTCATGAGTCTGCTGTTATGGTGCTGCGTGAATAAAAAAATCTATGTCGCTAAGAAATATATGCTGCAACAACTCAGGGAGAAATCTCACTTCAGGATTTACCGAGAGTGAAAACAGTTAATAAAATTTTACCGCAGTAAAAACAACTCACATTAATTGCAATAAAAATTACTTAATACATCGCACAAATTTAGCATACCACGCATAAGTTGCAACACATAAATAAATGCTGGGACAATAAACATAGTAGTGATGTCTACAATGACAAAAGTAAATGGACAGGGTCCTGAGAAAACATCTCTAGGATTGGGGCACACTCTTCTTCTATCGCGGGAAGCAGATTGATGAGTCGATGAATGTGTCTCTCCCGGAACAATAATAAAAATGCAACCGCACGCTAACATATTTATGAAAGGCTACTATTTAAAACAGAGTCACACAAGCAGGATGCGTTTATTTACAAGGTCACATGATTGTAAGGCGTGGACATACTGAGACTCGGTACTACTCGAGTGACTTAGTCTACCTCATTTATATCTAAGAGGGCGTGCCTTGTGGACGTCGAGGCTTCTCCACGGGTTTCACCGTCGGGATTAGCTGGAGGGGGTTGAGGGGCTGCAGGGTCGGGGTAGCGATAATGACCATCCCGGGGATTGTTGGCCACAATCCCGTTGGAGCGTGTTCCAAAAAGGCGATGAAGCACTTCTGGGGACACCAACGGATTTTTGTTGATGGCTGGGGCACTCCTCAAGGACTCGATCGGTTGTCCGAATAGCATGACTGGGTTGTCGGTGTCGGGCTCATCTTCTCCTCTCGCCGGGGCTCGGCGAACCAGTTCTCCATGAGCTGCGATCAGATCAAGGGTGATTTGATCGAACAGTTCCTCTAGTGCACTTACATAGCGCACTAGATGCAACAATGCAGGATCCGTCTCGTGATCTCCGTTGGCAACCTGGGGTGGCCTACCATACCCGTCACGGCTGGGGTAGTAGTGGAACGAGCGACAGTTAACTCTGGGCGACAAGTGCCGGAGTTGAACTATAGCCTCACGAGCAGCTAGTTGGATGGCTTGTGGCTCAAAGGAAGTTGTCCTTCCAGTGAACCTGTAGAGGCGTTCTGGCGATAGACCCCTACCATAGATGTGCACAGTGGCCCAGAATTGACGGCTCTCACCGCTCATGGGTCCTTGGTACACCACATATTCTGGGGGTTCTTCTAATGCAAAGGCACGGCGAGTGAGGTTTGCTAGCACGGTCACAAAACCTCCAAGGTTGATTATGGTGGTCTCATTGTGCATAATAGGGCCAGGCATTTTAGCTCGGTTTGGGGAAGAGGTTGTGATGTGCGGTGTTGAAGCTAGCATGCCCTTTTTATTGAAAAAGGGGACGGAGTCTTCCTTCGCATGCTTCCAGATGAGACAATTTAGGTATCAATCACTAGCGTGTGATCGACAGGCTAGGCTGATAGGTTGGGCACCGACTGCCAAAAAGTTGTCGGGGTCACTTTGTGGCTATCTTACACGAGAAGCTTGGCTGGGGTTAGGTTAATGTCTTGTGGGTTGGTTAACCTAGGTTTATTGATCCAGCTAAGATAGGATTAGCCAATGGTCAGCCTGGCTCTGATACCAAGTTTGTCAGGACCGGATTTTCGGGGTATCAATTTCCCAAAATTGTCCTTGTGCTCACCAGCCCCAGGATTACTGTTAGCTAATGAGGCACCAACTTGATACAAAAATTCCAAGCAAAATACAAAATATGTAGTACAAGACCATTCTGGCCTATGAGTACAACAATTGGTTTTCTAGTGATTCATGGCGGACGCGGTTTGAGGTTTATCTGTGGCCATGGGACTCCATTTCCCACTGGAATTGCTGACCTGGATAACTCCTATCTTCGCGAGGCTGCTATCACCACTGCGTGGGTTCCGGGGCTCTCAGCGCAACGCTCCTCTCCATGCAAGAAAACTGGCCAAGACAATAGCCAGGGACAAGCCAGTGAGTACTTTTGAATGTACTTGCAAACATTATGAACACAGGTATAATATACAAATGATAATCATGCTCTAAAATATTCTATGATCACAACGTCAGTCACAAAATAAAATCCTTGATGCATGCACGCAAGATATTTATATACAACATGAATATGCAATAATGAAGTGGAAACAAAATGCACCGATCGGGTGTCTGAAGCGATGCCTCGAAAGGATAATGATATAAAGCATGCCTCGGTCGGGCATCTAAGCGACACCACATAAAGGGCTTATAAAGTAAATAAATAGCAAACATTCCATAGTAGGGCGTCTGTGCGACACCACATAAAGGGCTTATAAGTAATTTTAAATGACAAGTAGGCCACAGTCGGGCGTCTGAGCGACACCACATAAAGGGCTTATAAAATAATCACAGTGAATATCCAGGAGATAGAACCGTCCCAGGGATACTCAATGATTCAAATAATATAAAGGGTTAGTCCACAATAATAATAATCATAATCATCATGAGTCACAAGCCATGATGCATGTTCTGTTTTTAGCAGTTTTTCCTCCGAAGACCGACACTAAGACCGACACTTGACCCAACCCAGACTGTAGTCCTTAACCATGGACACGGCTATTCAAATAGATATAATCTCTGCAGAGGGTGTACTCTTTACCCACGAGTAACGGATTCCTTTAGTCCATCGGGACTAATTCCGCCTACGGTCTTTTAATTGAAAACACACCTAACCGCACACACCAGCCTGACTTATCGGTGTCTGGAATCACCCACGACACTCGTTAAGCAAAACTCTTAGTGGGAAGGCTACAACCTCGAGTAGCGTGCGATCACAAAATTTATAACGCGTGCAAACTAGGGGAGCTATCCCCTCGGCTACAACCGGAAACACCCATGCCCCCGGACCAGGTGGCATGCCTACCGGATGCAGCCGGTATCTTCCACCATGGCCTCTCTGTACGGTGTGTGCTAGAAAGGGGTTGAGAACTTACTGAACCATACCCTACCGATGGCAGGGACAAGTGGTAGTACGAAACAAGTATGGGGGTTACTGGAACAAGACTCGATCTACGATCGACTCAGGAGGGTTCAAGTATTCCCTCCATGATTAGCATAACAAATATATTTCAACCAATAGACAGAATCACCACTCATCATACCTTACTATGCCATACCGAACACAACCGTCTCGACGAAGACCGGAGACAAGCTCGTGTCTACCCAAGACAGAGGCTTTCTCGGATTTCTTCCGATAGGCACGAAAGGCATACGAGGGTGATTGCTATCACAACGTATCAAGTTCCAATAGCACGGAATCATCAATATGCACTTATTAGTATGTTCATATCATCACATAAAATAACGAAAACTCTGAGACAAGGGGTGTCGTAACCGTATCAAATAACACACGACAATATTATGCGAGGGTTCAGAATGCTTGCCTTCAAGTTGTGGAGAGGCAGAGTGCATTCCGAAACTTTTGAATGTTTTCTTCTGTCTCTAATAATGCTATTTTGAAAAATATTCAAATCAACAAAAACTTTAGAAATAGTACAAAAATCTTTCCTAATTATTTTTGAAATAAATCTTAAAATAAACTAGGTGAAATTTGAGAGAGGTAGGAAAAAGAATCAACTCATTTGGATTTATATTTACAAAGTTATAGCCAGTCAAAGTTTTGTCAAATTTCTGTTTTTTTAAACAGAAAAAGGAAAATGTTTCGAAATAAAAACATGTCGAAGACGTACTCTGGGTTTACGCCTTCACTTAATCCAGCATGGACCGGTTCGTGGTCACTGACAGTGGGTCCATGGGGCCCACTGGTCAGGTTTGACCAGTCGCCCCTCCATCCTTTCTCCTCTGCCCGAGTGGAGGCGGGACTCCTGCGATCGCCGTTAACGAACGGCCGTTCCCCGCGGGGTTCTGAGGGCGGGGATGGATCCGCCACTCCAGGGCAGTCCTCCCGGTGGTTGCTAGGTTGGAGGGGGTGGAGGGAGTCGCCGGCGACGAGCTCCGCGGCGGAGGTGGCCTCGGGAGGTTTTGGGGGTCTGGGCTACGGTGGCTCCCAGTCGAAGCTGAGGGTTTGGGCGGCTCTGCAAGATCGAGGGGAAGAGGACGGTGGCTCTGGATGGGCTGGGGAGGCCTCGTTTGCGACGAACTGGACCGGAGGGCGGCGGCGGCCGAACTAGCCAGAGATGGGGATGAAAGCTTCCCGCCGTCGATTGCTGGCCGTGGGGGCTTCAGAGGAACGACTTGGGGTCGCCTGAGGGTCTGGACGGGTTCGGGGGTCTCCATTTATAGCGCCACTACGTCGGTTCCGCGGCCGTGGGTAAGAACGCCGGTGAACCGTCATTCTGTTGCAGTAGGGGGTGCGTGGCGGCGACGGGCGCTAGAAGACGCGTTATAGGATAAGCTCGGGCTGCTCCAGAGGGCAGCTGGCGCACGCGTATGGCTTGGGCAGCGTCGTCCATGGTAGGAACCCACTGTGGCCGGCCGCTAGCCGCCGTGGCTGACCTGACGGCGGCGATGTGGGGCTCCAGGGGCGGCCTGGAGGGTCCTGGTGAGTGGATGAGGACGGGCGTGGCTCTACAGGTAAGCAAAGGCCAGGGGCCAGACGCGGCGACACGTGCGCACGCACGTGCAAAACGCGCGCTCTGGGCACGCCCAGCGCATGCACGCCAGGTGCTCGACAAAATGCTAGCACGTGTTAGAGAGCTCGGATGATGCTGGTAGTTAACAGGCCTTGGTTAGGGTTATTTAGGAGCTTAGTGGACAAGTTAGTTAGGTCAGAGGATCAAGCTCACAATGCCATGTAAAAATCATGCCAAATCTGGCTATGCACACAAAGTGTTCGACCGAATGCTAGAGGCATCTAGGCAGTTCTTGGGGTGGCCAAAATCTGCAGATCCTAGTCTCTTTAGATGATAAAGAGGGTGGCAAGGTTAGTTGGGCAAAACCCGAAACTTGATAGTGCAAATATTTGAGAAAACCAATTTTGGGCAGAAACTAAAGGATATTATTTCATGGACTAAAAATATTCCAATGGGTCCACTCTCCTGGACTTAAGGGTTTGGTAGGGAGGACTATAAGTAGAAAAAAGAATCATTGGCAACAGAGTAAAATAAAATGGGGTTGCAGTAGAAAGTGCCAAACTGGACCAGAGAGCAAAAGAGGATATTTTGCTCAAATTTTCCAAAGAACACCAGTGGGTTTTTGCATAAAGTTGAATAATATACTCCTACTAACATCCCCTAATTTTGGTGGAAGTTTTAAGGAAATAATTAAATAGGTTGTAGTGCAATTTTACCAACTGGACCAGTTTTGAAAACTAGGGGTAGAGCTTATAATCTCCAATGAATAAAAGTTATTTTTGCATAAAAGTGATTTAGGGACATCATATGTCATCCCCAAATTTTGGTGAAAATTTTAAATGCATTTACCAAATGGTTGCAGTGCAAAAGAAGCCCTAAAACTTATGAAAAGTCATTTTCAAGAGAAATATAGCTTAGAGAAAAATACTTATGCAAATAAATCCACTGATAAAAGAATTCTTTTATTGAGAGAGTATAAAAGTCCAATAATATTTTTGCTAAGTTTTCACCTGAGGTAAGAAGTTCACATTATTAAAGAAAAGAGAGGTTCTGAAATCAAAAGGAAATCCAGAAAGTAAAAAATTTAATCTCCTCGCAAAATTTTAATAATCAAATCATGGTTAAATTTTTGGGGTGTTACAGTCGAGCACCTGCCTGCCTGCCTGGCCGAGTCAAGCAGCTCGCTGGAGTGGCTGCTGGGCTGGGCCGGCTAGGTGGGCCTGCTAGTGGGCTGCCAGGTGAGGCCAGGTAAGATCCTCTCTCTCTCTTTTATTTCTGGTTTTCTGTTTCTCTGTAAGTGTTGGTCTTTTAAAAAAATACTAAAACGTTTCCAAAAATGCTGCAAATAATTGCGGGCCCCGTTGGGATTATTCCTAACAGCCCTCACTTAAATCCAGAATTATTTGGGCATTTGAATTATTTTATAGCATTTAAATGCCCAAATCCAAATAGGTAGAGAATTAATCAAGTGACCTTAGGTGTCCTAGAAAAATGTGAACCACTTTTGGTAGAGGTTTTGAACCAAGACAAAAATGATGGACATTTTATAAGGGCATTTTAGGTTCATTGAAAATAGTTTTTGTAAACCCTAGTTGGTTTCAAAGGGGGCTGGGGGTTCTGTCATCCCCATTTCAAGTTTCTGATGAATGAAATAACCATGATGCAACACTCTAATGCATGAACTAGCTAGGGTGTGACAACTCACCCCCACTCAGAAAAATATCGTCCCGAGATTTAGGTTCCTCTGGAAAGCAGGCGGGATACTCGTGACGAAGATGATCCTCCCAGGTTGCTTCTTTCTCAGCATGGTGCGACCATTGAACCTTGAGAAACTTGATGTTATGACGTCGAGTGGTACGCTCGGCTTGATCGAGGATACGAACGGGGTACTCCTGATACGTGAGATTATCTTGAAGATCAAGCGTTTTGTTGTCCACTCCACGGATAGGATCCGAGAAGCAACGCCTGAGTTGAGAAACGTGGAAGACATCGTGGACTCTGGAGAGATGTGGAGGTAGTTCCAATTGGTAGGCAACTTCTCCTTGTTTAGCGAGAATGCGAAAGGGTCCAATGTAGCGAGGAGCCAATTTGCCTTTGATACCGAAATGATGGGTTCCCTTCAGAGGAGTAACCCGAAGGTAAGCCTTCTCGTCAACCTCAAAGGTCATAGACTTATGTTTTCGGTCATATTGACTCTTTTGACTAGATTGGGCTGTTTTCAACTTTTCACAAACGATGCGAACCTGCTCTTCTGCTTCTTGGATCATATCCAGGCCAAAGAATTGTCTTTCCCCGGTTTCTGACCAGTTAACAGGCGTTCGACACCTTCGTCCATAGAGAACTTCAAAAGGGGCTTTAGCCAAGCTAGATTGATAGCTTTTGTTATAAGCAAATTCGGCAAATGGAAGGCATTTCTCCCAATCCATTCCGAATGAGATAACAGAAGCTCGAAGCATGTCTTCTAGAATTTGGTTAACGCGTTCTACTTGACCACTTGATTGAGGTTGAAAGGCGGTGCTAAACGAAAGACGTGTTCCCATAGCATTTTGGAAACTTTCCCAAAATCGAGAGGTGAAGAGACTTCCTTGATCTGAGTTGATTTGCAGTGGAACACCATGGAGGGTCACTATTCGGGAGATATACAAGTCCGCTAGCTGACTAGCGGTTATACACTCGCGAACATGCAAGAAATGGGCCACTTTGGAAAGACGATCGATAATGACGAAAATAGCATTACTCCCTCTCTTGGTTCTGGGAAAACCGGTGATGAAGTCCATACCAATTTTATCCCATTTCCATTCAGGAATAGCTAAGGGTTGAAGGGTGCCAGCAGGCCGTTGATGCTCTGCTTTTACACGACGACAGACGTCGCAGTTAGCAATATACTGAGCAATTTCTCTCTTCATCCTAGTCCACCAAAACCTCTAGCGTAGGTCCTGATACATTTTAGAGCTACTGGGATGAATGGTGAGAAGAGATTCATGAGCTTCCTTAAGGATTAATCGCCTCAGGTTTCACACTTTGGGAACCACTAGACGGTTCCCAAAGTACATGACTCCTTGATCATCAATGGAGAAACAATCCGCAACTCCTTTCTTGATGTTTCTTTTGATACGGGAAATACCCGGATCTACCTTCTGAGATTTGATGATCTGATCCGTAAAGTTAGGTTTCGCCACCAAGGTGGAAAGGAATCCTTGAGGAACGATGTGAAGGTTAAGTTTATGAAATTCCTCATGGAGAAGTGGTTGACTTTGTTGCAACATCAGATTGTTGCAATAAGATTTACAACTTAGCGCATCAGCCATGACATTGGCTTTTCCTGGGGTTTAAGTTATCCCTAAGTCGAAATCTGTGATCAACTCGACCCAACATCTTTGCCTGAGATTCAAATCCGGTTGGGTGAATATATACTTCAGATTTTGGTGATCGGTGAAGATTTCGCAACGATTACCGAGGAGGTAATGTCGCCAGGTTTTGACTGCATGGACTACAGCTGCAAGCTCTAGATCATGAGTAGGATAGTTTTCCTCATGTGGGTGCAATTGCCGTGAAGCATAAGCAATTACGTGACGATCTTGCATGAGAATGCAACCTAGTCCTTATTGCGAGGCGTCACAATAGATAACAAAGTCCTTGGAGAAGTCTGGTGGTACCAATATGGGAGCAGAAGTCGGGCATCTTTTCAGTTCCTGAAAACTGTGCTCGCATTATGGGGTCCACTCGAACTTTTTATCTTTCTTAAGGAGTTCAGTTAGAAGTTTAGCAACTTTGGAGAAGTTCTCGACAAAGTGGCGACAATAGCTCGCTAAGCCAAGGAAACTCCAAACTTGCTTGACCGATTCAGGTGGAATCCAATTAAGAACGACTTGAACTCGCTCGGGATTGACAGCAATACCCTTACCAGAGATTACATGTCCTAGATAGGTCACTTCTGGCAACTAAAATTCACATTTAGAAAATTTGGCATATAGACGATGCTCTCAAAGTTTCATCAACACCAGCCTTAGATGCTCGACATGTTCTTCCTCGTTGTTGGAGTAGATGAGTATATCATCGAGGTAAACCACAACGAATTTATCCAAATACTCCATGAAGATTGAGTTCATTAACCGAGAGAAGGTTGCTAGGGCATTGGTTAGACCGAAGGACATGACGGTGTACTCGTATTGGCTGTAACGAGTAACAAAGGCTGTTTTGGGAATGTCCCCATTCTTGATTTTGATTTGATGGCAGCCCAACCTCAAATCCATCTTAGAGAAGACTGAGGATCCAGCGAGCTGATCATACGGGTCGTTGATTCTAGGAAGCGGATACTTGTTCTTTATTGTGAGCAAGTTGATGGGTCGATAATCTACAACCATCCGATCCGTACCATCCTTCTTCTTGACGAAGAGGACGGGACAAGCCCATGGAGACGAACTAGGACGGATGAAACCCTTTTTCAAGGACTCATCGAGTTGTTTCTTAAGCTCGGCTAGTTCTAGTGGTGCCATCTTATAGGGTCTTCTAGAAATTGGGACAGTTCCTGGGATGAGGTCTATCACGAACTCGACATCCCTGTTAGGTGGAACACCTGGCAATTCTTCTGGAAAGACATCCGGAAATTCACGGACTACCGGAACATCTTCGAGATCTGGCAAAGGACTGGCATTAAGAGAATATAGCTATCGCTTAGCTACTCAGGTCAAGACATTGACTATCTTTCCCGAAGGATGTGTAAGTTGAACAGTCCTAGAGAAGTAATCAATCTTGGCATGATGGGCTGACATCCAGTCCATACCCAAGATGATATTAATATCCGAAGATTTGAGAGCTATCGATGATGCAAGGAAAACAAGTCTGTCAACTTGGATTTCATTCCCATGGCTTACTCTAGAGGTTTGCGATCTAGAACCAGGAGTAGAGATTTCCATGGTGGAAGGCATGTCGCAGAATGCGGTGTTATGCAAACGAGCATAGCTCTCGGATATAAATGAATGAGATGCTCCAGTATCGAAAAGAAAAGATTTCAGGTGGCAATTAACAAGGAGCGTACCGAGAAAGACGTTAGGATCCTCTTGGGCCTCTTCAGCGGAGACACAATTCACATGGCCAGGTGCAGCGGTGGCCGGCATGGCGTAGTAAACCTTCCCTGCTGGCTTGCCACGGCCAACAGCCTTTCCAGACTGGTTAGGGTTGGTCTGGGGACACTCACGCATGTAGTGGCCCGGTTCCCCACACTTGAAGCACGTCACGGAGCTGGTGCGGGGAGGAGCATTGTTGGTTGTCCCACCATACGGCTTAGCTGGTGCATACTGCTGAGCTGGACGAGGCGCCTGATAGGATGGCCTCGGTGTGAACCTGGGTGGTAGGGCAGTGTTAGGCACCCACACCCGCGCTTCTGAGGACCAGCACCAGATGATGAACCCGTGTCACGGCCATGCTTGCATGTTGCTTCGAAATCAGTCTGACCCGTCTCAGCACTGATGGCTTTGTTCACAAGCTTCTGGAAGGAGGTGCACTCGTGCAAACGGAGATCTCGGTGAAGCTCAGGGCTAAGTCCCTTGCGGAACCTTGCCTTCTTCTTGGCATCGGTGGAAACTTCCTCAGTTGCATAGCGTGCTAGGTCACTGAACTCCCTGCTGTATGCGTCCACAGAGAGTCTACCTTGGGTGAAACTGCAGAACTCCTCACGTTTACGGTCCATAAGACCCTCCAGAGTGTGATGTTCGCGGAAAGCCTCACTAAATTCTGCCCAAGTAGTGACATGGCCAGCTAGGCGCATGGCTTCATAACTCTCCCACCATAGACTGGTGGGACCTTCGAGATGATAGGCAACAAAGGTGCCGTTATCAGCCTCAGCTATGAGTGCAGAACGTAGCTTGTGAGTAGTACTGCGAAGCCAGTCATCAGCGTCGAGGGGCTCGACAGAGTGATGAAAGGTGGGTGGATGTAACTTGATGAAGTCGCTGAGCGACACCAAGTTATTCCTCTAATGCTGTGTTGTGTTCTGTTCGATGCGCTCCAATAAATGGTTGGTCTTCCGTTTGTATCTCTCAGCCTCCAGCATAACCTCGGCCAGAGAAGGAGGGTGAGACAGGTTTGCATCCCTGACTTCACTACCTTCGTCCTGCTCCGAAGGAGCAGGGTTGTTGCACGTGTTGACCATCCTAGGAAAACAAGACAATGATTTAGTCCAGAATGATACGATTCTGACCTAGAAATGTAGAATGTAAGGAACAACTCGGAATGCAAGATGATCATCTGTATGACATGGTAAATACAAAAACTGCTACATTTATTCCATCATCATACACACCATACATGGTTTAGTACAAGACCAAACGGAGTACTACTACGGTGAAAGGAAGATTACATCTCATCAGAGGCATCCCAAGCTCCTATACATTATTTTTCTACACGTCCGGAAAGTGGTACACACTAAGTCATATCCCCCGAGTCACGCAGGAGGGTGGACGATATAACTATTACAATACCAGTGGTGCTACTACCAGCTCAGGCATTTCCGTAGTAATCCTCATAAAAGTTACCCTCATGTCCTGGGAGCTGAACATGATCATCTGGAAACAGACGATCCTGTGGAGCCTGCGGTCCATATGGACTCGGATGTGGCCTGGGTCCATCAAATGGCGGCATAAGAGGTCCACGGGGAGGAGTGATGCCCCCTACATCACGCTAATCCATACGGTCCGGCAGAGTAGACCGCACGGGGTACAGATCCCGCATATCCATATACCCTGCCTGCACAGCAGGTGCAAACCGGGTCAAGGTGGCCCAGTGATCAGACCAGGAGTTGAAAAGCTCCAATCACAAAGCGCGATTTTCACAGTCCTTGTCCTCAAGCATATGTGCCGTAGTGTGGAGCAGCTAATCCTCATGAGTAGAGTCGGCGTAGATAGATGTTAAGTAGCCTTCTGCCCCAGGAAGTGACATCGGCATATAGCGGAAGTCAGTGTTCCGAAGCAAGGAAGTCCTGGCCCGTATAACAGTCATCATTGAATAGTGTCTTGCACAGACATCTCGATGGTAACCCCAATTCCATATGAGCAATGGAGGGGTTCAGTGGATCCAGGATAGTAAGGAAGTATCCTGACGGTGCAGAGGTATTGGCTTTGATTGAAGTCTCTATATTGCTCCTCAATGGTGTACTCGAGATACCAACGGTATCCATCCTCAGTCATTACCCGGACCAACATAGCAGTATGGCCAAGTACATCGAGGCATCGAGTCAGACGAACAACTTGATTCTGGGTGCGGGAGGCCATGTGAAACACGATATAATGCGAAGGCATTAGAATTTCTAGCAGAAATTGGACAGCATAACGGTTGTAAATGCTCAAAAAAGATTTTGAGACATTTTGTGAAGGATTGCATAGACACTCAACAACATCATATCAAGATTCTGGGTCCAACTTAGCAACATAATGGGGTAGTAGAACTGAACTAGGCTTGTATCCATCAAACCTATAAGGTACTACTAATTAGTAACACGTGAACCTGATAGAGAGAAGAGATCCTAATCCTTAATCCCCGGTGGAAGATAGAATGACTTAGATCAGAATGCCATGAGATAAAGGAGTAAAAAGAGCCTTATGTTCGATCCCACAATCAATTCCCCTACATATAACTAAATCATTTCTAGACTCAACATCGACCAGTTTGGCTTGGAGAACCTACAGTGTCAGGACCCCGACTCGATGTCACATTGATCTAGCCGGTAACACATCATATCACTTTGCGGCCTCACGCACGGTATCCCCACGGGTGTCGCCTTACCTTTGCCCGGGACCGTTTGCGCCTTTTGGCTCACGTATATGATAGTGTCGCTAGCATCCATATGATAAGGAGCCCGGGCTGACATGACTAGTCGTAAACCCAGAGTGGCACAGACTTACAGGGACAGGCATCCATGACCCAGCTTCGAACGTGTCGGTCATCAGCAAGTGGGTCCGGGCTGTAGCACTGGGCTAGCAGGACTCCGGTAAACCGGGCTGTAGCGGGCTAACAGGACTCCGGTACTCAATGCGTGACATTTCCCCGAAGGGACAGACACGGGAACGAAGAAGGACACATGCCGGCCAACCTAAGTGTTCCAGAGCAGTAGCAAGCTACCATGGCTCAGCGGTAACACTAGGAGACATTTCCCGGTAAGAGAGGCTACTAAAGATAAACAACTAGATAGTCAGATCCCACACATACCAAGCATTTCAATCATACACACAATATGCTCGATATGTGCAAATACAACGAAGCATCACAACATGACTCTATGACACAAGTACTTTATTTAAGGCTCAGGGAGCCATACATAACATACACAAAGGTACGGGTCTCACGACCCAACATTCAAGTCATACAGTCATACAAACCAGCAGTGGAAGTAACTTGTCTGAGTACAGACAACTAGTAAAATAAAAGAGGCTTGGAAAGCCTAGCTATACTACATGGTCCTTCACAAGCTCAGGGTCACCACCTGGGCCTTTAGTCTACTCGTTGATGTCAACGTCTACATAGAACCCATCAGAAGGGGTTGCAGCGTCTTCTGAAAAAAATGTAAATTATAGCAACATGAGTACAAAGGTACTCAGCAAGACTTACATCAGATCCTACATACATGCATATTATCAAGAAGGGTTGGTGGAGTTATTGCAGCAAGCCAGCTTTGACTCTTGGCTAGACTATCCTACGATACTTCAACTTGAAATGGTTTTGCGCACACGAGTCCACTACTCACCACTTCAATACACTACCGAGGATCCGCCTCCGTCTTCCTACGGAAGAGCCATCCTCGGCACTCACACTTATCTTGAGGATTTTAGTAGTTTCCATTTACTTGTCTATGAACTGTATAGGCAACCAAGTAGTCCTTTACCGCGGACGCGGCTATTCGAATAGATCATGATAACCCTTCAGGGGTGTACTTCTTCATACATGTTTCCACCACTTAGCGTCTGCACACGACATGTGCTCGGCAGACTTCAAGCGAAAGCCGACGTGGGTGTAGACCACGACCTACCTAAACACTTAAGCCTCTAGTCCAGGTTTATCGCCTATTCAGGTTCCATCCGCAGGGAGTCCGGCCGAGGTTTCCCATACGGCCCCGAACGATGTGAACAGGGTTCCCGAGATACCTAACGGGTATTCGGTACACCCGGCCACGTACCTACCGCATGACAGCCCACCCCTACGGTCAGCGCTGTCCACGGCCTCCAGTAGGCTACAAACACCAGAAACTACTTGCAACTCCTGGACAGAGAGCTAGGGTGAGTAAGAAGTCGAGCGGGGTCATATTTCAGGGCCCAATGCATGGTAGTAGTTGTATCTTAAATCACACATACAGATCTCAGTGCTTAAGGTCGGCTTCAATGAAACAACCCACCATGTACTCCTACATGGCCTCTCATCGATACCTTTACCAAATCGTGTTCACCACACCACTCTCATTACCGACATAATCATTTCACTCTAGCCCATCACCCAGATGAACCAGACCTGACACAACTCTAAGCATAGTAGGCATAGCAAGGTAGGAACAACACATACATATGGCTCAATCAACTCCTACACATGCTAGTGGGTTTCATCTAGTTACTGTGGCAATGACAGGTCATGCAGAGGAAATGGGTTCAACTACCGTAGCACACATCAGTTTGAAACGCGTTGTCTTAATGCAGTAAAAGAGAGCAGGAGCGAGAACATGGGATTGTATCGATATGATCAAATGGTTGGTTGCTTGCCTGATGGTTCGATGCACTGATACGGTTCTTCGTTAGGGTAATCATGGTACTCCTCGGAGGCAGAACCTGTTGCAAAGGACACCGATACACAACCATCACCAAACAATGTGCAACAATATGATGCATGCATGAAACATGGCAATATGAGTGTGTTGGGCTAATGCAACTAAAACCAGAAGGGTTTGAACCAATTTGAATCAAAGATTCAAATTACAAACTCAAACATGGCCTTTTAAAGTGCTTTTCCTTGTTCTTCAATAAACATCAAGTTAACTTGTTTAGTCATGCATGAAAACAGTACAGATGGATAGATTGGATTTTTCTGATCATTTTTCATATATAATTTGTCTGATTTGGAGTTACAGAATAAAAGTTATGAATTTTTGAAGTTTAAATTATATTCTGGAATTTCCTGATTTAATTTAAACCCAGAAATATATATATTGCGTCAGCATTGAGTAAGCATGACGTCAGCAGTCAACTGGGCTGGTCCGGGTCAAACCTGACGTGTGGGGCCCACACGTCAGTGATAGGGGGGTTAAACAGGGGTTAATTTAATCCTAATTAGAAGTTAGTGGCGCTGGGGCCCACTGTCAGTGTCAGGGGGGGTTAATTAAGCGGTGATTAGCACTAAGCTAATCACCTGACGGGTCGAGCCCACATGGCAGGGCTTAGGCGACGGGGCTCGCCGCCGGCGACCTCTGGACGCGGCGGAGTCCGTGACACAGGCCACGGGGACGGCGTCTGAGAGCACCGGGGCGTAGCCCGGGCTCGTCCGCATCCAGCGGAACAGACGGGAAGCCACAGGGATGCTGGAGCTCGCCGGAGCGAAGCTCGGGGCGGCGGCCGGAGTTCGGCTTCGAGCGGAAATGGGCTGCGGGGCACGGGGAGGCCACCTGAGGGGCTCGGCGGCACCCTCGCGGCACTGGGAGCGCGATGGGATGCTCGGTTTGGGCGGAGGCGGGCCGAGACGGCGACGGAGACATGGACGGCGGCGAGAGGCTTCGGCCGTGGTGGGGAGGAGGGCTACGGTGAGGGAACGAGGGGGAGAAGAGAGGGGAAATGGAGAGGGGCTCACAGCGAGACCAGCGAGCGCGAGGACGAGGTCGGGGATGCCCGGTAGCTCCCGAATCGACGGCGAGTACCCACGGCGGCCGGAGGCGAGGATGGCGACGGCGATGGCTCCACGGGGTGCTCCATCTTGCGTGGCTCGACGAGGAGGTAGAGGGGGTCGCGTCGGAGCTGGGGAGCGTGTCGGGGAGGCGAGGGGAGGCCGGTGACGGCTGCTATGGCGAACGGCGGCGATGGGTGCGTCGGGTGAGAGAGAGAGCAGGGGGAGAAGCACGGGAGAGAGGGGGGATAAGGCCAGGGGATCGTGGCGGCACCGAGAAGAACCGTCGCGGCGTCGCGCTGGCGGGGTAGGCAGGCAGGCGAGCTGGTGGCGTGGCGCTCCGCCCGTGCGCGCGCGCCGGCCACACGCCTGGCCGACTGGCGCCAGGAGGACGACGGCGGTGGTGGGCTGGGCTGGCTTGCTGGGCCAGAGGCGCCAGGTAAGAAGCCCAGGTAAGGTTTCCCTCTTTTATCTCTGTTTTCTAATTTCTGTCATTTGTTTTGATTTAAATAAAATATTAAATCATTTTATTACCTTATGCCAATTTTTGCAGGAGCTAGATATATTATTCCAGAGCTCCCCAACAGATGGCATAATTTTTGGACATATATTAGTATATATAACTAATATATTTCCAAAGCAAATAGTTATGCATTAATTCCAAATGCCCAAAATAAATACCTATGAGCTCTTAAAAATATTGATTTGATTTTTATCTCTGTCCAATATTTTCAGAGAGCAACATGAGCATTTTCTTGGACCCTTTTGGAGAAAATTTTATTTGGGTCATTTTCAAAAATGATTCTAAGGGTTTCACAAATCCCCATTTCAAAATTAAATGAAATTTTAAACATGATGCACACACTCTGATGCATGACTAGCTAGGGTGTGACAACTCACCCCCACTCAAAAGAATCTCGTCCCGAGATTTGGGTTCCTCCGGAAAGAAGGCGGGATACTCGAGTCGAAGACGATCCTCCCTTTCCCAAGTGGCTTCATCCTCAGAATGGTGCGACCATTGTACTTTGAGAAACTTGATATTATGACGTCGGGTGGTACGTTCGGCCTGATCGAGGATACGAATGGGGTACTCTCGATATGTAAGATTATCTTGGAGATCAAGCGTTTCGTGGTCCACTCCACGGATAGGATCCGAGAAGCAACGCCTGAGTTGAGAAACGTGGAAGACATCGTGGACTCTGGAGAGGTGCGGAGGTAGTTCCAACTGGTAGGCAACTTCTCCTCGTTTGGCGAGAATGCGAAAAGGTCCAATGTAACGAGGGGCCAATTTGCCTTTGATACCGAAACGATGGGTTCCCTTCAGAGGGGTGACCCGAAGATAAGCCTTCTCGTCAACCTCGAAAGTCATAGCCTTATGTTTTCGGTCATATTGACTCTTTTGACGGGATTGGGCTGTTTTCAACTTTTCACGAATGATGCGAACTTGTTCTTCTGCTTCCTGAATCATATCCGGGCCAAAGAATTGTCTTTCCCCGGTCTCTGACCAGTTAAGGGGTGTTCGACACCGTCGTCCATAGAGAACTTCAAAAGGGGCATTACCCAAGCTAGATTGATAGCTGTTGTTGTAAGCGAATTCGGCAAATGGAAGGCACTTCTCCCAGTCCATTCCGCATGAGATAACAGAGGCTCGAAGCATGTCTTCTAGAATTTGGTTGACGCGTTCCACTTGACCACTCGACTGAGGGTGGAAAGCGGTGCTAAAGGAGAGACGGGTTCCCATAGCATTTTGGAAGCTTTCCCAAAATCGAGAGGTGAAAAGACTTCCTCGATCCGAGTTAATTTCCAAAGGAACACCATGGAGGGACGCTATTCGGGAGATGTATAAGTCTGCCAGCTGACTAGCGGTTATACTCTCACGAACAGGTAAGAAATGGGCTACTTTGGAAAGACGATCGACAATGACGAAAATAGCATTATTCCCTCTCTTGGTCATGGGAAAACCGGTAATGAAATCCATACCAATTTTATCCCATTTCCATTCAGGAATAGCTAAGGGTTGAAGGGTGCCAGCAGGCCGTTGATGCTCTGCTTTTACACGACGACAGACGTCGCAATTAGCAATAAACTGAGCAATTTCTCTCTTCAACCTAGTCCACCAGAACCTCTGGCGTAGGTCCTGATACATCTTAGTACTACCGGGATGAATGGTGAGAGGAGATTCATGAGCCTCCTTAAGGATCAACTGCCGTAGATGCTGGTTCTTGGGAACCACTAGATGGTTCTCAAAGTACACAACACCATGATCATTTGTGGAGAAACAACTAGCACCTCCGCTAGCAATGTTCTCTTTGATTTTAGATATTCCCTTATCTCGCTTTTGGGCAGCGATGATTTGATCCGTAAGAGTAGGTTTTGCTACCAAAGTGGAAAGAAAACCTTGAGGAACAATGTGAAGGTTAAGCTTCCGAAATTCCTCATGGAGAAGCGGTTGACTTTGTTGTAACATCAGGTTGTTACAATAAGATTTACGACTTAGCGCATCAGCCATGACGTTGGCTTTCCCCGGGGTGTAGGTTATTCCTAAGTCGAAGTCTGTGATCAACTCAACCCAACGTCTTTGCCTGAGATTCAAATCCGGTTGGGTGAAAATGTACTTCAGACTTTGGTGATCAGTGAATATTTCGCAACGGTTACCGAGGAGGTAATGTCACCAGGTCTTGAGTGCATAGACTACGGCTGCAAGCTCTAGATCATGAGTAGGATAATTCTCCTCATGTGGGTGCAATTGCCGTGAAGCGTAGGCAATTACGTGTCGATCTTGCATGAGAATACAACCTAGTCCTTGTCGCGAGGCGTCGCAGTAGATAACAAAGTCCTTGGAGAAGTCTGGCGGTACCAGTACGGGAGCAGAGGTCAGGCGTCTTTTCAGTTCCTGAAAGCTGTGCTCACATTGGGGAGTCCATTCGAACTTCTTATCTTTCTTGAGGAGTTCGGTTAGAGGTTTAGCAACCTTGGAGAAGTTCTCGACAAAGCGACGACAATAGCTCGCTAAGCCCAGAAAACTCCGAACTTGCTTGACCGATTCAGGTGGAGTCCAATTAAGGACGGCTTGAACTCGCTCAGGGTTAACAGCAATACCTTTACCAGATATTACATGACCCAGATAGGTCACTTCTGACAACCAGAATTCACATTTAGAAAATTTGGCATAAAGGCGATGCTCTCGAAGTTTCTTCATCACTAGCCTTAGATGTTCGGCATGTTCCTCCTCGTTCTTGGAGTAGATGAGTATATCATCGAGGTAAACCACGACGAATTTATCCAAATACTCCATGAAGATTGAGTTCATTAACCGAGAAAAGGTGGCTGGAGCGTTGGTTAAACCGAAGGACATGACGGTGTACTCGTATTGGCCATAACGAGTAACAAAGGCCGTTTTAGGAATGTCCCCGTTTCTGATTTTGATTTGATGGTAGCCCAACCTCAAATCCATCTTGGAGAAGACTGAGGATCCAGCGAGCTGATCATACAGGTCGTTGATCCTGGGAAGCGGATATTTGTTCTTGATTGTGACCAAATTGACAGGTCGGTAATCTACAACCATCCGGTCCGTACCATCCTTCTTCTTGACGAATAGGACGGGGCAAGCCCACGGAGATGAACTAGGTCGGATGAAACCCTTTTTCAAGGACTCATCGAGTTGTTTCTTAAGCTCGGCTAGTTCTAGGGGTGCCATCTTATAGGGTCTTCTAGCAATCGGAACGGTTCCTGGGATGAGGTCTATTACGAACTCAACATCCCTGTCAGGTGGAACACCTGGCAATTCCTCTGGGAAGACATCCGGGAAGTCACGGACTACCGGAACGTCCTCAAGGTCTGGCAAAGGGCTGGCGTTAAGAGAATATAACTGTCGCTTGGCTAATCGGGTCAAGACATTGACTATCTTCCCCGAAGGATGAGTGAGTTGAACAGTCCTAGAGAAGCAATCAATTTTGGCATGATGAGCTGACATCCAGTCCATACCCAAAATGATATTAATATCTGAAGATTTGAGAGCTATCAAAGATGCAAGAAAAACAAGTCTGTCGACTTGGATTTCATTTCCATAACTTACCCTAGAGGTCTGCCATCTAGACCCAGGAGTAGAAATTTCCATAGTGGATGGCATCTCACAGAATGCAGTGTTATGCAAACGAGCATAGTTCTCGGATATAAATGAATGAGAGGCTCCTGTATCGAAAAGAACAGATGCCGGGTGGCAATTAGCAAGGAGCGTACCGAGAACGACGTTGGGATCTTCTTGAGCTTCTTCGGCAGAGATACAGTTGACATGGCCACGTGAAGCGGTGACCGGCTTGGCGTGGAATACTTTTCCTGTCGGCTTGCCACGGCCAACAGCTTTAGCAGACTGGTTGGGGTTGGTCTGGGCACACTCACGCATATAGTGGCCAGATTCCCCACACTTGAAATAGGTCACGGAGCTGGTACGTGGGGGAGCATTGTTGGTTGGACCCCCATAGGGCTTGGCTGGTGCAGACTGTTGAACAGGGCGAGGCGCCTGGAAAGATGGCCTCGGTGTGAACCTGGGTGGCAGGGCGGTGTTGGGTACCCACACGCGGCGCTTCTGAGGACCAGCACCGGATGAGGAACCCATGTCACGGCCATGCTTGCGTGTTGCGTCATAGTCAGTCTGACCAGTTTCAGCACTGATGGCCTTGTTGACCAGTTTCTGAAAAGATGTGCACTCATGCAGACGGAGGTCACGGTTAAGCTCAGGACTAAGGCCCTTACGGAACCTTGCTTGCTTCTTGGCATCGGTAGACACTTCCTCAGTTGCATATCGTGCGAGATTACCAAACTCCCTGCTATAAGCATCCACAGAAAGTCGGCCCTGAGTGAAACTGCAAAATTCCTCACGTTTACGGTCCATGAGACCCTCCGGGATGTGATGTTCACGGAAAGCCTCGTTGAATTCAGCCCAAGTAGTGACATGGCCCGCTGGGCGCATAGCTCCATAATTCTCCCACCATAGACTGGCGGGGCCTTCAAGATGATAAGCAGCAAAGGTGACCTTGTCAGCCTCCGCTACCAGCGCGGAACGCAGTTTGTGAGAGATACTGTGAAGCCAGTCATCAGCGTTGAGAGGCTCGACGGAGTGGTGGAACGTGGGTGGATGTAATTTGATAAAATCACTGAGTGACACCACGTTAGTCCTCTGACGGTGTGCCGTGTTCTGTTCAATACGCTCCAACAAACGGTTGGTCTCCCGCTTGTTTCTCTCAGCTTCCATCATAACCTCGGCTAGGGAAGGAGGATGAGGCAGATTTGCATCCCTGACTTCACTGCCTTCGGCCTGCTCTTGAGGAGCAGGGTTAGTGCGCGTGTTGACCATCCTAGGTAAACAAGACAATGATTTAGTCAGGATGATAAAATTCCGACATAGGATATAAAATGTAAGGAATAACTCGAAATGCAAGATGATCATCCGTATGACATGGTAAATACAGAAACTGCTTCTTTATTCCATCGTCATACACACCATACAGGGTTTAGTACAAGACCAAACAAAGTACTATTACGGTGAAAGAGGATTACATCTCATTGGAGGCATCCCAAGCTCCTATACATTATTTTTCTACACCTCCGGAAAGAGTACAAACTAGGTCATATCCCACGAGTCACGCAGGACGATAGACGACACAGCTAGTGCGAACTAGTGATACTACCACTAACTCAGACCGATCCGTAGTAGTCCTCGTAGAAGTCACCTCCATAGCCTGGAAGCTCAACATGATCATCCGGAAACAGACGATCTCGCGGAGCTTGTGGACCATTGGGGCTAGGATGAGGTCTTGGACCAACAGACGGTGGCCTGCGGGGACCGCAAGGTGGGGTGATGCCTCCTACATCACGCCAACCCATCACGTCTGGCAGAGCAGATCTCACAGGATAGAGATCGCGCATATCTGAATATCCAGCTTGCACCACCGGTGCGAACCGAGTCAATGTGGCCCAGTGGTCAGCACGGGTATTGAAGAGCTCTAACCTCAAGGCCCGATTTTCACGGTCCTTATCCTCGAGCATCTCAGCAGTGGTGCGAGTCCGTGAATCCTCCTGAGTGGGGTCAGCATAGATAGCCTGGAGATACCCTTGTGCTCCCGGAAGTGATCCTGGCATATACCGGAAATCAGAGTCCCGAAATAGACCAGATCTGACTCGCATGATGGTCATCATAGAGTAGGCGGCGTCCTGCACAGCCATCTCAATAGTAACCCCGAGTCCATAGGAGCAGTGAAGGGGCTCGGTGGATCCAGGATAAGATGGAAATATCCTGACAGTGCAGAGATACTGGCTTTGATTGAAGTCCCGAAATTGCTCTTCGACCGTGTACTCAGGATACCAACGGTATCCAGCCTCAGTCATTACCCTGACCAACATGGCAGTATGGCCGGGTACATCTAGGCATCGAGTCAGGCGAACCACTTGATTGAGGTCGCGAGTGGCCATCTGAAAGCACAATCATAATGCAAAGGCATTAGAATTTCTAGCAAAATTTCGGCAGCATAACAGCTGTAAATGCTCAAGAAGGATTTTGAGACATTTGACAAAGGATTACATACACACTCAACATCATCATATCAAGTTCTGAGTCCATCCTAGCAACATAATGTGATAATAGAATTGAACTGGGCTTGTATCCATCAAACCTATAAGGTACTACTGATTAGTAACACGTGATCCTGATAGAGAGAATAGATCCTAATTCCTTAACCCCCGGTGGAAGAATAGACTGACTCAGATCAGAATGTCATTAGATAAAGGAGTAAAAAGAGCCTTATGTTCCAACCCACAAACAATTCCCCTACATATAACTAAAGAATTTCTAGACTCAACATCGACCGGTTTGGCTTGGAGAACCTACAGGCAGTCCGGCTCTGATGCCAACGCTGTCAGGACCTCGACTCGATGTCACATTGATCTAGCCGGTAACACCTCATATCACTTTGCGGCCTCACGCACGGTATCCCCACGGGTGTCGCCTTACCTTTGCCCGGGACCGTTTGCGCCTTTTGGCTCACGTATATGATAGTGTCGCTAGCATCCATATGATAAGGAGCCCGGGCTGACATGACTAGTCGTAAACCCAGAGTGGCACAGACTTACAGGGACAGGCATCCATGACCCAGCTTCGAACGTGTCGGTCATCAGCAAGTGGGTCCGGGCTGTAGCACCGGGCTAGCAGGACTCCGGTAAACCGGGCTGTAGCGGGCTAATAGGACTCCGGTACTCAATGCGTGACATTTCCCCGAAGGGACAGACACGGGAACGAAGAAGGACACATGCCGGCCAGCCTAAGTGTTCCAGAGCAGTAGCAAGCTACCATGGCTCAGCGGTAACACTAGGAGACATTTCCCGGTAAGATAGGCTACTAAAGATAAACAACTAGATAGTCAGATCCCACACATACCAAGAATTTCAATCATACACACAATATGCTCGATATGTGCAAATACAACGAAGCATCACAACATGACTCTATGACACAAGTACTTTATTTAAGGCTCAGGGAGCCATACATAACATACACAAAGGTACGGATCTCACGACCCAACATTCAAGTCATACAGTCATACAAACCAGCAGCGGAAGTAACTTGTCTGAGTACAGACAACTAGTAAAATAAAAGAGGCTTGGAAAGCCTAGCTATACTACATGGTCCTTCACAAGCTCAGGGTCACCACCTGGGCCTTTAGCCTACTCGTTGATGTCAACGTCTACATAGAACCCATCAGAAGGGGTTGCGGCGTCTTCTGAAAAAAATGTAAATTATAGCAACATGAGTACAAAGGTACTCAGCAAGACTTACATCAGATCCTACATACATGCATATTATCAAGAAGGGTTGGTGGAGTTATTGCAGCAAGCCAGCTTTGACTCTTGGCTAGACTATCCTACGATACGTCAACTTGAAATGGTTTTGCGCACACGAGTCCACTACTCACCACTTCAATACACTACCGAGGATCCGCCTCCGTCTTCCTACGGAAGAGCCATCCTCGGCACTCACACTTATCTTGAGGCTTTTAGTAGTTTCCATTTACTTGTCTATGAACTGTATAGGCAACCAAGTAGTCCTTTACCGCGGACGCGGCTATTCGAATAGATCATGATAACCCTGTAGGGGTGCACTTCTTCATACATGTTTCCACCACTTAGCGTCTGCACACGACATGTGCTTGGCAGACTTCAAGCGAAAGCCGACGTGGGTGTAGACCACGACCTACCTAAACACTTAAGCCTCTAGTCCAGGTTTATCGCCTATTCAGGTTCCATCCGCAGGGAGTCCGGCCGAGGTTTCCCATACGGCCCCGAACGATGTGAACAGGGTTCCCGAGATACCTAACGGGTATTCGGTACACCCGGCCACGTACCTACCGCATGACAGCCCACCCCTACGGTCAGCGCTGTCCACGGCCTCCAGTAGGCTACAAACACCAGAAACTACTTGCAACTCCTGGACAGAGAGCTAGGGTGAGTAAGAAGTCGAGCGGGGTCATATTTCAGGGCCCAATGCATGGTAGTAGCTGTATCTTAAATCACACATACAGATCTCAGTGCTTAAGGTCGGCTTCAATGAAACAACCCACCATGTACTCCTACATGGCCTCGCATCGATACCTTTACCAAATCGTGTTCACCACACCACTCTCATTACCGACATAATCATTTCACTCTAGCCCATCACCCAGATGAACCAGACCTGACACGACTCTAAGCATAGTAGGCATAGCAAGGTAGGAACAACACATACATATGGCTCAATCAACTCCTACACATGCTAGTGGGTTTCATCTAGTTACTGTGGCAATGACAGGTCATGCAGAGGAAATGGGTTCAACTACCGTAGCACACAGCAGTTTGAAACGCGTTGTCTTAATGCAGTAAAAGAGAGCAGGAGCGAGAACATGGGATTGTATCGATATGATCAAATGGTTGGTTGCTTGCCTGATGGTTCGATGCACTGATACGGTTCTTCGTTAGGGTAATCACGGTACTCCTCAGAGGCAGAACCTGTCGCAAAGGACACCGATACACAACCATCACCAAACAATGTGTAACAATATGATGCATGCATGAAACATGGCAATATGAGTGTGTTGGGCTAATGCAACTAAAACCAGAAGGGTTTCAACCAATTTGAATCAAAGATTCAAATTTCAAACTCAAACATGGCCTTTTAAAGTGCTTTTCCTTGTTCTGCATTAAACATCCAGTTAACTTGTTTAGTCATGCATGAAAATAGTACAGATGGATAGATTGGATTTTTCTGATCATTTTTCATATATAATTTGTCTGATTTGGAGTTACAGAATAAAAGTTATGAATTTTTGAAGTTTAAATTATATTCTGGAATTTCCTGATTTAATTTAAACCCAGAAATATATATATTGCGTCAGCATTGAGTAAGCATGACGTCAGCAGTCAACTGGGCTGGTCCGGGTCAAACCTGACATGTGGGGCCCACACGTCAGTGACAGGGGGGTTAAACAGGGGTTAATTTAATCCTAATTAGAAGTTAGTGGCGCTGGGGCCCACTGTCAGTGTCAGGGGGGGTTAATTAAGCGTTGATTAGCACTAAGCTAATCACCTGACGGGTCGGGCCCACATGGCAGGGCTCAGGCGACGGGGCTCGCCGCCGGCGACCTCTGGACGCGGCGGAGTCCGCGCCACAGGCCACGGGGACGGCGTCTGAGAGCACCGGGGCGTAGACCGGGCTCGTCCGCATCCAGGGGAACAGACGGGAAGCCGCGGGGATGCCGGAGCTCGCCGGAGCGAAGCTCGGGGCGGCGGCCGGAGTACGGCTTCAAGCGGAAATGGGCTGCAGGGCACGGGGAGGCCACCTGAGGGGCTCGGCGGCACCCTCGCAGCACTAGGAGCGCGATGGGATGCTCGGTTTGGGCGGAGGCGGGCCGAGACGGCGACGGCGACATGGACGGCGGCGAGAGGCTTCGGCCGTGGTGGGGAGGAGGGCTATGGTGAGGGAACGAGGGGGAGAAGAGAGGGGAAACGGAGAGGGGCTCACAGCGAGACCAGCGAGCGCGAGGACGAGGTCGGGGATGCCCGGTAGCTCCCGAATCGACGGCGAGTACCCACGGCGGCCGGAGGCGAGGATGGCGACGGCGATGGCTCCACGGGGTGCTCCGTCTTGCGTGGCTCGACGAGGAGGTAGAGGGGGTCGCGGCGGAGCTGGGGAGCGTGTCGGGGAGGCGAGGGGAGGCCGGTGACGGCTGCTATGGCGAACGGCGGCGATGGGTGCGTCGGGTGAGAGAGAGAGAGAGCAGGGGGAGAAGCACGGGAGAGAGGGGGGATAAGGCCAGGGGATCGGGGCGGCACCGAGAAGAACCGTCGCGGCGTCGCGCTGGCGGGGTAGGCAGGCAGGCGAGCTGGTGGCGTGGCGCTCCGCCCGTGCGCGCGCGCCGGCCACACGCCTGGCCGACTGGCGCCAGGAGAACGACGGCGGTGGTGGGCTGGGCTGGCTTGCTGGGCCAGAGGCGCCAGGTAAGAAGCCCAGGTAAGGTTTCCCTCTTTTATCTCTGTTTTCTAATTTCTGTCATTTGTTTTGATTTAAATAAAATATTAAATCATTTTATTACCTTATGCCAATTTTTGCAGGAGCTAGATATATTATTCCAGAGCTCCCCAACAGATGGCATAATTTTTGGACATATATTAGTATATATAACTAATATATTTCCAAAGCAAATAGTTATGCATTAATTCCAAATGCCCAAAATAAATACCTATGAGCTCTTGAAAATATTGATTTGATTTTTATCTCTGTCCAATATTTTCAGAGAGCAACATGAGCATTTTCTTGGACCCTTTTGGAGAAATTTTTATTTGGGTCATTTTCAAAAATGATTCTGAGGGTTTCACAAATCCCCATTTCAAAATTAAATGAAATTTTAAACATGATGCACTCACTCTGATGCATGACTAGCTAGGGTGTGACATACAGGCAGTCCGGCTCTGATGCCAACACTGTCAGGACCCTGACTCAATGCCACAGCGATCTAGCATGTAACACCTCATATCACTTTGCGGCCTCATGCACGGTATCCCCACGGGTATCGCCTTACCTTTTCCCGGGACCATTTGCGCCTTTTGGCATACGTATATGATAGTGTCGCTAGCATCCATATGATAAGGAGCCCGGGCTGACATGGCTAGTCGTAAACCCAAAGTGGCACAAACGTACAGGGACAGGCATCCATGACCCAGCATCGAACATGTCGGTCATCAGCGAGTCAATCCGGGCTGTAGCACTGGGCTAGCAGGACTTCGGTAAACCGGGCTGTAGCAGGCTAACAGGACACCAGTATTCATCACGTGACATTTCCCTGTAGGGACAGACACAGGAACGAAGAAGGACACATGTCGGCCAGCCTAAGTGTTCCGGAGCAGTAGCAAGCTACCATGGCTCAGTGGAAGCACTAGGAGACATTTCCCGGTAAGAGAGGCTACTAAGGATAGAAAACTAGATAGTCAGAACCCACATATACCAAGCATTTCAATCATACACACAATATGCTCGATATGTGCAAATACAACAAGGCATCACAACATGACTCTACAACACAAGTACTTTATTTAAAGGCTCAGAGAGCCATACATATCATACACACAAGTACGGGTCACACGACCCAGCATTCAAGTCATACAAACATACAAGCCAACAGCGGAAGTAACTTGTCTGAGTACAGACAACTAGGAAATAAAAGAGGCTTAGGAAAGCCTGACTATACTATATGGCCCTTTGTGAGCTCGGGATCACCACCTGGGCTTCAGCCTACTCGTCGACATCGACGTCTATGAAGAACCCATCAGAAGGGGTTGCAGCGTCTTCTGTAAAACGTAAATTAAGCAACTTGAGTACAAAGGTACTCAGCAAGACTTACATCAGATCCTACATACATGCACATTATCAAGAAGGGATGGTGGGGTTATTGCAGCAAGCCAGCTTTGACTCTTGGCTAAGCTATCTTACGAGACGCAACTTGAAATGGTTTTGCGCACTACCGAGGATCCACCTCTGTCATCCTACAGAAGAGCCATCCTCGGCACTCACGCTTATCTTGAGGCTTTTAGTAGTATCCATTTACTTGTCTATGAACTGTATAGGCAACCAAGTAGTCCTTTACCGCGGACGTGGCTATTCGAGATGATGTTAACCCTGCAGGGGTGTACTCCTTCATACACGCTCTCACCACTTACTACCGTTTACACGACATGTACTCGGCAACCTTCAAGCAGAAGCCCAACGTGGGTGTCGGCCACGACCTACCTAAACACTTAAGTCTCTAGTCCAGGTTTATCGCCTATTCAGGATCGATCCGCAGGGAGTCCGGCCGAGGTTTCCACATACGGCCCCGAATGATGTGTACAGGGATCCGAGAAACCTAACGGGTGCACGGTATACCGGGCCACGTACCTACCGCATCACAGCCCACCCCGCGGGTCAGCGCTATCCACGGCCTCCAATAAGCTACAAACACCAGAAACTACTTGCAACTCCTGGAGAGAGGACTAGGGTGAATAAGAAGCCGAGAGGGTCCATTGGTTTCGGGCCCAATGCATGGTAGTAGCTGATTCTTAAATCACACATACAGATCTCAGTGCTTAAGGACGGCTTCAATGAAACAACCCACCATGTACTCCTACATGGCCTCTCATCAATACCTTGACCAAATCGTGTTCAACACATCACTCTCATTACCGGCATGATCATTTCACTCTAGCCCATCACCCAGATGAACCAGATCTGACACAACTCTAAGCATAGCAAGGTAGGGAAAACACATACACATGGCTCAATCAAATCCTAGACTAGTGGGTTTCATATAGTTAATGTGGCAATGACAGGTCATGTAGAGGAAATGGGTTCAACTATCATAGCACATAGCAGTTTGAATCATGTTGTCTTAATGCAGTAAAAGAGAGCAGAAGCGAGAACATGGGATTGTATCGATATGATCAAATGGTTGGTTGCTTGCCTTGCTGGTCCGTGGACTGGTATTTCTCGTCGTTAGGGTATTCGCGATAATCCTCGGGGGCAGAACCTGCCGCAGAGAGAACCAATACACAATCATCACCAAACAATATGCAACAATATGATGCATGCAGGAGACATGGCAAAATGAGTGTATTGTGCTAATGCAACTAAGACCATATGGGTTTGAACCATTTTGAACCAAAGATTGAAGTTTCAAACTCATAAGTGGCCCTTAATAGTGCTTTAACTTGTTCTGCACTAAACAGCAGGTTAGCTTCCTTAAACATGCATGAAACAAGTACAGATGGATAGATTAGATTTTTCTGGTCATTTTTCATATATAACACTTTGCATTGGGAGCTACAGATTAATTTCTATGATTTTTTGATGTTTGTGGTATTTTTTGGAATTTCCTGTGTAAGAATAATTCCTGTAAATAAATTACTGCGTCAGCATTGCCTCAGGGTGACGTCAGTGGTCAACAGGACGGTCAAGGTCAAACCTGACAGTGGGTCCCGTGTGTCAGTGCAATTAGTTTAACTAAATTCAATTAGTACTAATCCTAGTTAATTAACAAGGCTGGGGCCCACCTGTCATTGACCCAGGGGGTCAAACTGGGCCCACCCATGGTCAAACGGGGTCAGCGGGGTCAACTCGCTGGCGTTTAGCCGCCGACGAGGCCAAACACGGCGGTGCAGGTGCGGGTTCAACCTACAGGGCACCTTTCAGGGCGCCGTTGGGCTCTATGGATAGCTGGGAGTGAGCCGCGGCGGGTGGTGGAGGTGGTTGGGCTCGGGGTCGCCGGAAACGGCGCCGGCGACGAGTTTGGCGGCGGCCGGAGCTCGGGTGAGCTCGGACTCGTCTCTAGGGGGCACGGCGAGGCACGTGGAGTGGTGGGTTGTGCTCCTGGGGGTGCGGTAGGGTTAGTGGACAGGGTGGCGCGATCGTTGAGTGGCCGGAGCCTCGTTGGCGATGAGCTCCGCAGTGGCGCGTGCGGACGAACTCGGTGTGCTCGTTGTAGTGCACGAGAAGGAGAGCGGAGAGGATAGGGAGGTGGCCCAGCTCACGGTGGTTGCGACGGAGCAGACGGCGAGGTCGGAGACGAGCCAGAGCAAGCGTGTTGACGACGGTGGGCACGGTTACGGCGGCGGGACGGCGGCGGCTACGTCCGCCATGGAGGGAGAGAGCGAAGGAGAGGGCGGGGGGAGGGTGAGGTTTCCAGGGGGTCGGGGGAGGAGTGGGTGATCGACCCAGGCCAGCAAAGCGGTGAGGGGAGGAAACAGGGCGGCGGGCAGCTGCATGGCGCGCGCTGGTGCCGCCGTCGAGCACCTGCCTGCCTGCCTGGCCGAGTCAAGCAGCTCGCTGGAGCGGCTGCTGGGCTAGGCCGGCTAGGTGGGCCT
>NC_041385.1:294034484-294060321 GCF_002162155.2 Triticum dicoccoides
AGGGAGGTGGCCCAGCTCACGGTGGTTGCGACGGAGCAGACGGCGAGGTCGGAGACGAGCCAGAGCAAGCGTGTTGACGACGGTGGGCACGGTTACGGCGGCGGGACGGCGGCGGCTACGTCCGCCATGGAGGGAGAGAGCGAAGGAGAGGGCGGGGGGAGAGTGAGGTTTCCAGGGGGTCGGGGGAGGAGTGGGTGATCGACCCAGGCCAGCAAAGCGGTGAGGGGAGGAAACAGGGCGGCGGGCAGCTGCATGGCGCGCGCTGGTGCCGCCGTCGAGCACCTGCCTGCCTGCCTGGCCGAGTCAAGCAGCTCGCTGGAGCGGCTGCTGGGCTAGGCCGGCTAGGTGGGCCTGCTAGTGCGCTGCCAGGTGAGGCCTGGTAAGATCCTCTCTCTCTCTCTTATTTCTGGTTTTCTATTTCTCTGTAAGTGTTGGGCTTTATTAAAAATACTAAAACGTTTCCAAAAATCCTGCAAATAATTGTGGGCCCTGTTGGGATTATTCCTAACAGCCCTCACTTAAATCCAGAATTATTTTGGTATTTGAATTATTTTATAGGATTTAAATGCCCAAATGAAAATAGGTAGAGAATTAATCCAGTGACCTTAGGTGTCCTAGAAAATGTGAACCACTTTTGGCAGAGGTTCTGAACCAAGACAAAAATGATGGACATTTTAGAAGGGCATTTTAGGTTCATTGAAAATATTTTTAGTAAACCCTAGTTGGTTTCATAGGGGGCTGGGGGTTTTGTCCTCCCCATTTCAAGTTTCTGATGAATGAAATAACCATGATTCAACACTCTAATGCATGAACTCGCTAAGGTGTGACAATCGATAGGTGACCTTGCAGTTTATAATTGATGTAGTCGTACATTTTGATCTTCCATCATATACGAACATTTTACACCACCATGTGAACATATATATTTTCGTCTACCATATGGACTAAATTTGAATCAATTTTCCTTATTTGAATACAATTGTTGTCAAGTTAAACGATAATTTAAATATTATCTTGATAACAAAAAACATGGATATAGCAGTAATCATATTTCACTATGCACTACATGTGCCATACGATCTCCAATTCTAATATTTGTATCCATTTTATGTTGAACTCAAATCATAGTACATTTGTCTAGGTATCGAGATGTGCGGGATAATCGAAGCCCTGTTTTCATATGTACATTTTTTGGCTGAATTGGGACAAGTTTTGGTATAAGCTTCTTGCAAAACCGGAGATTCTCTCAACAAGCCGCGTGGTTCCGAGAGGGAACGTGTCACCTTTGTGTGCGAAATGATATACGCTGCCTCCCCCCTGATTTTCTTTACAGAGGCAACATAGAACTATATGAATGCCTTGTTAAATTTTGGAATTATTTCGGGTTCGTTTGGCCTTTTTATACATTAATCGAGTTTCTCGACTTTTAATGTGCATAATCCAAATTTGAACTGCAGGAACATGCTTCGGTGCACCAAAGTTGGTTGAAAAATCACATGTGTGTCCTTGGTTGAATTTCTAGGTCCCATGGAAGAAATGAGAATGAAATTCAAACATCTGGGCGTCGTGACTCGGTCGAGTACATCAAGAAACTTGGATTTTAAATTCATGTAAATCCAAAACTCGTCTGGGAATCATGAAACTCGGCATGGTGTCATGTCATGGCACTAAGATGTTGTGGTAAAATAATGGGCCGATTCGGAACAAGTTTTGGTATAGGGGCCGTTTGGACTATGCCCACATCAGCCCGAGCAAAACGACGGCATGCCAAAATTTTGGCGAAGGAAATAGCCGCCGGGAACTCGCCCACACGCTAGTGCGGAATCACAACGGCTGGCCAAAAAGTTGGTTGTGAGCCAAAAACTTGGCTGCGATCCAAACACTGGCCCAACCTGTGGTCAACGACCAAAATTTTGGAAGGGCAGCTTGGGGCTGCCATACAAATAGCCCCCTATGCTTCTTGCAAACCGAAGCTTCTCTCAAGAAAGCTCGTGGTTGTAAGATGGAACGTGCCACCTTTGAGTGCAAAATGATATACGCTGCCCCCCTTGAGTTTCTTTACAAAGGCAACATAGAACTACATGAGTGCCCTGTTAAATTTTGGAATTATTCTAGGTTCGTTTGTCGTTTTTTATACATTAATTGATTTTCTGGTAATTTAATGTGCATAAGTCAAATTTGAACTACAAGCACATGCTCTCGTGCACCAAAGTTGGTTGAAAAATCACATATTGTCCTTGGGTGAATTTGTAGGTCCCATGCAAGAAATGACAATAAAATTCAAGCATCTGGGCATCGTGGATCGGCCGAGAACATTGAGAAACTTGGTTTTAAAATTATTGTAAATCCAAAACACGTCTGAAAATCATGAAACTTGGCATGGTGTCATGTCATGGTACTACCATGCTGTGGTAAAAAAATTGGCCGAATATGAACAGATTTTGGTATAAGCTTCTTGCAAATCGAAGCTTCTCTCAAGAAAGCTCGTGGTTCTGAGAGCGAACGTGCCACCTTTCAGTGTGAAATGATATACAGTGCCCCCCTTGAGTTTATTTACAAAGCCAACATAGAACTACATGAGTGCCCTGTTAAATTTTGGAATTATTCCGGGTTCGTTTGGCCTTTTTTATACATTAATTGAGTTTCTGGTCATTTAATGTGCATAATTCAATATTGAACTACAAGCACATGCTCCCGTACACCAAAGTTGGTTGAAAAATCACATATGTGTCCTCGGGTGAATTTCTAGGTCCCATGCAAGAAATGGGAATAAAATTGAGAAACTTGGTTTTAAAATCATGAAACTTGGCATGGTGTCATGTCATGGTAGTACCATGTTGTGGTAAAGAAAATTGGCCGAATAGGAACAAATTTTGGTATAAGCTTCTTGCAAGCCGGAGCTTCTCTCAAGAAGGCTCATGGTTCTGAGAGGGAACGTGTCACCTTTGTGTGCATAATTCAAATTTGAAATACAAGCACATGCTCCAGTGGACCAAAGTTGGTCGAAAAATCACATGTGTGTCCTCGGGTAAATTTCTAGGTTCCATGCAAGAAATGGGAATGAAATTCAAAATTCTGGGCGTCGTGGCTAGGCTGGAAACATTGAGAAACTTAGTTTTTTAATTCCTATAAATCCAAAACATGCATGAAAACAATGAAACTTAGCTTGGTGCCATGACATGGGACCAACATGCTGTGGTAATTTTGCAGTCCGATTTGCAAAGGCGCATACATTAACAATCAACCAAGCCATTTTAGAACAAGTGATGTCACATTACAATCGGAAACACAAGTATTATTGAAACCGTGGGCGTTCTATTTACTACCATTTATGTGCCGCCACGCCTCCACTTTTTTATTAGATAGGAGGCGTCGTGCAGGGTAGCTATTTGAGTATGAGAGGCATCCGATCAGACCACTGCGTGTGCTTATCGGGAGGAGAGCCCTTTGACCTCCATCCGCCGTCCACCTCTCTCCCAAGGTCTCCATTAATGGCGCCCGAGCCTCTGTTTAATGGCGTGGCTATGTCTCACTCGACTAAGATTTAAGAGAGAAAAAAGAAAATCTAAAAGCACGGATCTTGATGTAAGATCTGACGGACCTATATAGCATCTACTGTGACTTATAGCAAGACTGATGAATATAAGGACGACGACGGTGGGTAATAATTGTCTTACATAATTAGGAAGATAATTAAAAAAGCCACATGCGGCTACGCCTAAAATTTACAAGGGCAAAAGAAGAAGGAAGACAAGGATCTGGTTCGCTGATCTCTACTTTCTTGATGCATTGCTGCGGGCCGCGGGAACTAGTCTCCGCAGCGAGCGGTGATGAGCTCTTTTGTGTCCTCAAGACACTGCTTGAGAGCATCCACGGATTCCTCCACCAGCCTTTGGCGCTCGATGCGGAGCATGTCATTCTCGTCCATAAGTTTCTTGATAATGACGCCGGTCCTCTTCAACAAGGCACTAGTCTCCTCATGCTGGTCTGCACTTTGAACGATCTTCACCCTCAGCAGGTCGTACTTGGCCCAGAGCCTCTCATTGCCCTCCCTTAGTTGCCGGCTGATGCTAGTAGCCTGTTCAAACGAGGCTTTCATGTCGTCGTGCAACGTCGCCCAGCCGGAGATCTAATCCATCTGGCTATGGACGATCGCATGCATGCACCTGTAAGAGTCGTCGCCTGCCCGCGAGACATTTTCCCAGGCCGTCGCGGCGCGGCGGGACATCTCTGCCGCATTGGCGGCACGGCCGGACCAGTCTGCTGCATCGATGGTGCGGCGGGACCTCCGTGCTGCTTCGGCGGCACGGCAGTACGTCTACGCTGCTACTTCCGCGCGGCGGGACATGTCGGCTGCTTTTGCAACAAGGCGGGACATCTCTCGTGCTTCCGCTTCCATGCTCGCCTCTCCCTGGTGGCAATCTCTTGACCTAGAACTCACGATGGCCATGGCAGACGCAAGGGAAGGATGCTGAATGACTTGTTTGTTTTTATGGATGAGGAGTTGAGGAGGAATGTGCAGTCATCTTGGCATAGTAGTATTTATAACCGAGTACTAATACGCTCCTAAGAGGGAAACTGTTTAGGTTGTGAACGGTGTGAACAGGTTTGCAATTCAATATAGCGTGGTAGTAGTAGTAATTTGGAATGTGACGAGGCGCAAGCTCAAAATTTATTGACGGTTCTAGTTTCGAAGTGCGGCACTATTACCGGATGGCGTAACGTGGACAAGTGTTCTCGGCCATGGTGTAGCATATGCCATGGTAGTTCTTTTTCTACTACTGTCTACGTGCAATAACTGGCACCGTCGTACATATCTTACGGTTAATGGGGCATTCGACGGGATAGCCGCGTGGCGAGCTATAGGTTAGTCTTTTTTACGACGCATTAAACCTATCTCTCGGGACATCTCGCACGCACCATTGTGCCACCCACATACACTTGTACTCTGAGTTTAGTACGTTATACATGAAGAAGAGGTGCACGCACGCACTCATCCTCTCACACACGCACCTGTTTTTTCTCGAAAAGGAGGATGATGACCCCGGCCTCTACATCTGGGAGTCACACATGCATCTGTAGCTACGAATTGTAGTGTTCTCAACCATCCGATTGGCTCTATCATAGGATTCACGTTGCTCCTTCTCCTTGAGATTGAGAAGTTTAAAACGTGGAGGCTAAGCTGGAGGCGCGAGGTTTTGGTTAATGTGCAGGCCACACACGGCACCAACATGACACGAGCTTCATTTGCTTGGTGCGCAGTCTGGTGAGTTGTCCAACACAACCAGGCCCTGCTTGGTATCTGCGCCTCAACTTATGCGCAGAGAAATTAGGGTCGAAGGGAGTACTACTAGTAGTAGTACTACTTTGATGTGTCGCGTCAACTCGCACAAGTATGAAACACTTCGTGAACAAACAAGCATATACTCCCTCCGTTCCAAAATACTACTCTACTTGACTTCCATTTGTCCGAAAATGGATGTACCTATATACTAAAACATGTCTAGATACATCTATATTTTTACAAATGGAAGGCATGTATTGTGGAACGGAGGGAGTTCTTGTCATGAAAATGGATACAAAGGGACATATCTAGAACTAAAATACATCTACATACATCTCCTTTTATCCATTTTGATGACAAGTAGTACTTCTTACCCAAAGGAACTTTATATCCAACAGAAACAAAATATTTGTTCGACTGTTGGAAATTACTGATGTGATGTCGAAATAATTGTTGCATCGCCACCAAAACCCACCATTTATTAAGATAAAGTAAACCGAGCTAATCCTTTTATTAGCATATTACTAAGATAAACAGAAGGCACTGGAGATACATTTAGGACATGAGCTTGTCAATCTGAATGTGGAGGGATACGAGCTTAGCCCCAGCCAGCAGCTTGGGCGAAATTGTGAAGAAGGTCAGCTCCTGCACGGCGACATCGCCGGGATCCTTGCTGCTTGTCACCTCCATTTCCACCTTGATGGCGTCAGTCGTGCCTTTGGGCTCCCCTGACGGGCCGTTCACCCACAGCTTGGCCACTTAGTGCGGTAGTGGGGACGCCCCCGCTCTGATGCAGACGACCAACACGGTGATAGGTGCGCCGATTTCAAGGACGCCACTGACCAAGAAAAACGCACGACCATCCTCCTCTGCGAACAGCAAGAGCCATGGCTCCGACAGTGCCACTTGCAGCTGGAGCACCTCGCCGTACTGGATCCTGTGCATGGGATGGGATGCGCGGTGCTGATGTGGTGGTAGAGCGCCGGCGGCGGGCCTTCGTAGCCGCAGATGGGCATGGGGCATTTGCAGGGCGCGAGCGAACACACGCTCTGGTGATCGGCGAGCTTGTGGTAAGTGACGTAGAGCCCACAGCCTTTGTGCGAGCACTCCACCCTCACCGAACAAAGTATGGCATCCACCGCCGTGTTCGGCACGTCAAAGCCACCACCACGCTCGCACTTCAGGCACTACCACTGGTTCCTGGGGCACTCGATGCGGCACACCGCGCAGGCCAGGTGCCCTCCCTTGCACTACAGAAATCAACCGAACAACACATCAATCATGAAACATGCACCTTGCTCGATCAGCCGAATGGACGAGGTGTATTCGAACCTCATACACTAGAGGCGTCAAGGGGTGGACGCACAAGGGGCAGTGGAGCACGGTGAAGTCCATCGAGACCTTAGAGAGCTCCATCGTCGGGTCCTGTTCCGTCTGCATGGTCTCGCCCTCCTCGTGCACCACCATCTCTCGCTTTAGGGCCGGGGCATTAGAAAGCTTTACCATCACATACTTATACTACTTCAAGGTGCTTAAAATCAACACATGCAAGTATCAAAAGGAGAGTCACAGCATGCATGCATGCATTTTTATTAATGCATCGGTAAACACAAATTATTGAAATATATCGAGTGGAGTGCTTTGATGTGTCGCGTCAACTCGTACATCAACGAGAAGTTTGATTATCCTATCCCTCACGGACTTAACTGCACCTGCCTTTGGTTGTATGACAGGTTGGCCACCCACCTGTCGGGCCCACCTGTCATACACGAGAAGGCAGGAGGATCCCTCCCTCGCCCATGAGCGTGGTGGCTGGCAAGACTAGGAGAAGGTTTCGCTACATGCTCTCCCTCCCGCACGCAGTGGACATGCAACAGTTCAATCGGTGCCAGATGGCCAGAAGCTTACTGTAGTACTCCTCCAGTGCAGTAGTACTCCATCATTGTTCGACTTCCCGAAGAGACGAAGAGCCAAGCGCAGCCCGGATGCTCGTAGGCAGTTTCATGTGTAGAGTAGTCTAGGATAGCGTGTATCATGCATGTAAGCTTGAAATCGTTGGGGTCGGCTCCATGCTATGTGGCTGTCTCGAAGTTTTTTTTTTAAATTAAAATAGTCTTCTGGCCCTTCCTATCATCTTGGTGATTGTAGTTTACACGCTCATCTGGTCAATACAGGAATATATATTGTACACTCCGGGTCTTTCAGCCAAGTTTAGAAGAAAGCATGTGGGGCCAGTGCTACGATGTGTCGCGTCAACTCGTACAACGAGGAGAAGCTTGATTTTATTACTACACGCCTTCTCCCTCACCCTTGCGCGTGGTTGCTTGCAAACGAGGACAGGCTTTTGCTTATAGTACTACAACAAGCTATCCCTCCCGCTCACGGTGGACGGACATGCAGTAGCGAATTCGACACTATAGAAGCAGTAGTAGTAACATCATTGTCCGTCTTCTCGAAGAGGCAAAGAGCCAAGCGCAACCCGAACGTGGCAGTTGCGAACATTGGAGCACGCATATAGCCAGGCTCTTGCATGAGACAAAATTGCTATGTGAGCCCAGTATTGTACTAGTACGTACTACTACTTGCTAGTATAGCCCTGTAAACCAGAAAGGAGTATTTCCCTTTCTAGAGATTTCAACAAGTGACTAGACTATACCGAGACGGGGTACAAATGGAGGAAAATGAGTGAATCTGCACCGTACATAAATACATAGTTCTCTCATTTTCCTCTCCAAGGTGCACAATATTGAGTATACTGACTAGTCTCTTTTTGACACGCATTTACGGTTTTTTTGACACAGTACAGACGCAAGCGCTCATATACATGCACATACACTCACCCCTATGAACACAGACACGCACAGCCTACCCCTATGAGCACCTCCGAAAGACTGAGCCGGCACTATCATCTTGAAATTTACGAAGTCACCATAGGCACCTCGTCGTCGATGGGTATGTCTCCTAACACGCGATAGATGCGAGTGGCAGTCGCCTCCATAGGTGCTTGAATGCCAAGGAGGGAGAGGGTAGCGGTTCCCAAGACGTTGAACGGTCCATGATGCATCCTCAATTACGTGCAGAGGAAATTAATTGGAGAAGCAGAATAGAGCCAGCACGATGTGAATGCAAAAGAGTTTGGACTCTCATATAAAGGCGCCCCACCACTCCAATCCATCTTCTCCTAAGTCTCTGCGAAACACTGCTCACTCCAATCCAAGACCAAGTGACCAGAAGCCACAAGCACCTATAGAGGCGATGGACGCGAGCGGCCGTCGGTTGTGCCAAATCATCCAAGGCACCGGCCTGTGGCCCCGCACCACGCAGCAATTCCAGACGGTGCTGGCGACCGCCAGAATCGTAGCCCTCGCAGAAGCCGGCTTCGCCTCTTGCATGGATGACATGATGGTCAACTCCATCCGCAAGTTCACCGCTGTCAAGAACAATGCGGACTACCTTGCCATACTGCTCCAGCACGCGCGCTCAGGCTCCTCATTGCCTGCCACCGTCATCGGCCTCCATGGTGACGAACTCTTTCAAACCCTGCAGGTGCCGGAGGTCATGACGAAGAATGTGCACCTTGAGGCCGCGTTCGCCGCGCAGCGCCTCTCCATGCAAGAAACCGTCAACCTGCACATCCACGTCTACGAGGAAATCGTCTACATAGGCCACTACAAGGCAAGCGAGGACAGAAAGACGTTGGGCTTCTTGCAGCAGCTGGAATCTTTGGACACCATTGTTCAGAAGCACGTCGACCTGGCCACAAAAGCCACTGCTACTTTGGCGCCGTTTGGTGGTCCGGCGCCCTGAGTCGAGGAGGTGGACGTCGACGATGGATGCATCTCTTCTTCTTCCCTCCTGTAACCAACACTACATCGCCTTGTGGCCTTAATGTTTTATTAGTATAGTACTCCCCCCGTTCCCAAATATAAGTCTTTCTAAAGATTCCAGCAAGTGACTACTACATACAGAGCAAAATGAGTGAATCTACACTTTAAACTATGTCTACATACAACTGTATGATGTATTCCATTTGAAATAATATCTAAAAAGGCTTATATTTAGGAACGGAGGGAGTATATGGCATTTTTATTCTAGTCGTAACATTTTCACTATGAGGTGGGGCCGCAGTTGAGCAAACCCACCCCGCCCACCGGGCGTCGGCCGAGTTTAGAATTAGAAGAGAGAAACGAGCGAGGAGAGCTAGCTGTAGCATGGACGCTATTGTCAGATGGGACTCGTGTTGATAGAATATGAGTACTCAGCACGCGTACCTCTTTTTTTGAGGGAAAAATAGTCGTATGTCTAGTACAACTAGTTGGGTGCGTGCGACCTACCGTTGTCATCACTTTAGGTCTCTTTTTCGAATCACAACTATGCTTCACAGTACATATTTTTTCATGCATTTATCCTCCTATATGTGCTCCTAGGCTATTTCCATGTTCTCCCATTCGCCGACATGTGGGACATAGAGCATCTGGGTCGTAGTGCATGCACGATTTGGAGCATATGCCGGGGTACTGTACATTTCGGACCTCGCGGATTAGATGCAAACCCCCTGCAGAAGAATAAATAAATAAACGAATTACTACATGAAACCGGATTAGTTTCGTAGAAACAAGAGCACGTTCATTAAATTTTGGTCATAACACGTTTATAAAAAATGACCGGACCTAAACCAGTCTAAGGGCCTCTTTGACTTTCCCCGCAAAAAAGGGCCTCTTTGATTCGCAAGATACTGAAAACACAGGAATGGGAAAGTATGATGGCGATGAACCGAGACAAGGAGAACTCTAACTCAGTTAGAGGTTAGAGTTAGATTCTAACCCTGAACTAACCCTGAACTAACTCTAAACCAAAGAGGTGTATGGATGGCAGGGTTAGATTGACAATAAATGCTCTTTCTCAATCATTTGACTACTTTGGACCCTATTTCCTGCCGGATTTGGTGTGGTCGGCTCTTGTGCAGCCTCCTCCCGCTCACAATTGACATAAACGAACCATCTTTACAAATCAAGCATGCAAAACATGATAATTTGTACTTTGTCCATACAAATGAGATGTCCCACTTAAACATACAAGTCGTCAATCAAGCTTCACAAAGAAAAACACTCCATGAAACAAACCATGAGCTAACTCATCACAGAAGTCATTCATAGGGAGAGAGTCCGGATCCCCTCACGCACCGAGGGAGGAGCTCGTCATCGTCGCTCTGGAGGAACACTCTGTAGAGCCCAAGCCACGGGAACCCCTCCAACGCCGGCCCTTGCGAGTTGAGGTTGACACCGGCATGGGTAGCAGGGCCGCTTGCCGCCGACTGGTAACTTAATCTTTGGGCCTCTAGAAATAATGCAATCCTGAAACTGAAATTCCTAGAAAGGTGAACTGAATCTTTGGGCCTCTGGAAATAATGCAAGCCTGAAACTAAAATACCTAGAAAGGTGAGTTGAATCTTAGGGCCTCTAGAAAGATTATTACCTCCTCAAGCAGCATAAAAGAATTCCATGTGTGCACCACAAATCTAAACCAAGTTTGATCAGGATGTACTTTTCCAAATCAGAATTAGCGCTAGAGCGAGCAAGATCAATGATATGGCTGTGAGACAGAGAAGGAATGAACAAACTCACACCTCTCACGACCTCCCTGGTAGATGCGTCGCCGCCGCACATGACAGAGGGAGAAAAATGACCGGTGAAGGGGGAGCGGGGCGACCTTCGAAGGCCGGAGGGAGAGGGCGGCCAGAGTAGGGCGGCGGAGGCCGGAAGGAGAGAGCGGTCGAAGGAAAGCGAGGGCGAGCGGTGCTTGGGCGGGCGGCCCTATGGGGAACAGAGAGGAGTCATGCGAGAGGGAGGAGCGATCTGGTGCGGGCAGGGGGAGATTTTTTTAGTTCTCTTTTAGTGGGCCCAAGGATAACTAACCAAATTAGAACCTCTCCACCGGGATAGTTTTTTAGCTGGGTTAGAGCAAACTAGCTCAGACTAACCCCTCTTGTTTCGATAATTTGAGGCTATTTCAACCCAAACTAGCTCTAAATCCGGGATCCAAACAAAGAGGAGTAGTACTGTACATGCTACAGTATGGACCATAGCACATTGTTCTTTATTGCCATATCACCACATTGTTTTCTACTACTGGTTCACTGGGCTACTGTGGTTCCCACTACTGGTTCACTAGGCTGCCGTGGTTCGCACTCCTCCGACCTGAGTAGTAGTAGTAGTAGTAGTAGTCTATACCGCATCATTATTTGCTCCTTCTTACTACTACGTACTTCGCCGACATATGGGAGAGCCAGCATCCGGGTCGATGTGACATGCACCAGATTAGAGTGCGGAATGGAAGGAGGCATCACCCCGGTCGTAGCGCCAGTAATTCATGACTATAGTGAGTAGTCATATCACAAGTCTTTCCAGCAGTAACGCGCCGCCAAATCACATAGCCCGGCCTTTCCAGCAGTAAGTTTGAGAATCCACCACTCGCTGACCCTCCTCGCCTCTGTGTCAAACCGCCTACCTGAAAACTGCCGCGCGTACTGCCCCGGAAAAGCCACGCCCTCAACTTTTAACTACGCGAAAATAGTTCGAGCTTGTTCGTTCTATATAAATACTTACTGTATGTTTATTCACCCGTGGGATTGTTCAATGAATGGAGGCCGGGGAGCGCAATTGAACAATTCTAGTACTACTACTAGTAAGTAGGATTCGTACAGTAGTCACCTTAAATAGAGAGTTTCTATTCTTTAAGGCCACGTACACAAATTGAAACGCTTGTTGTGGAGAGAAAAAGATAATCACTCCACTATATATGTACGTAGGGGCCTGAGCGCTTGCTTTACAAGGGTTGCTCTCTTCATTCTCTCATCCTCTCCAAATCTAAACAAGACAGCGGTAGCAACATTTTCTCTCTGCTCACCGCTGGTCACAGATCCGGCCGGATCCCTTCGGCCGGTGTGTGTAGAGGACTAAAAGGTGCATCGTTCACGCGGTCATCGTCGTTGAGGGAGGAAACCCACAGCTGCCGGTGGGGCCCAATCCTCTGCCCGTGTTGTTGTCTTCGACACATTGCCGGCTCGGGAGGTCCTCCGACCCTTCCTCCTCCCTGTCGTATTGTGCGCAGATCGGACCTACCGCCGCCGACATCCCGAAGAACCTCAGGTACAAGTTATTCGAAAGTGGCCTTGCTCTACTACCCCAGCTCCCAATGTGTCTGCATGTGCATATTTTTCTACTTCCATCAGCTCTTCCAAATCCACCTAAATTTTTAGTATTATTAGAGGTAAAGCTACTTCATGCATTCGAATCTAGGACTTGGTTCAAAAAACGAAGAAGGGAGGGGGGGGGAAATCGTAGCACGAATCTAGGACTTGATTCAAAGAGGAAATAACAGGGGGAAAGTAGTAGAGACCGGGTACCCAACCAGTCTCTCGGTTGAAAAGGGAAATAATGGGAAAACTCCATACAAACTGGATAAGGAACAGATCTATTATTGGTTGAAAAATGGATAGAAAGTGGCGGCTGGTGGACAAGTCAACAGAGTATGTCCAGGATTAGATTTGCTGCCCTCACATAGTAAAAGGTCTCCAGGATTAGATTTGCTGCCCTGACATAGTAAAAGGTCTCCAGGATTAGATTTTATGCCCTCATATAGGAAAAGTTCTCCAGGATTAGATTTGCTGCCCTCACAGTGCATGAATAAACTCTCCATCACCACTTTATGCCTCTTTGTAGGTACATTGTGCCGATGCGTCCACTATTGCATGTCCTTATACCAACCTTTTGCTGTTGTACTGTAAGGGCACATGTAAAATGAAGCGATCACACCATTACCTTAAGGGCATCCCCCAGCCCCTTGCCAAAGATGAGTGCCCCGACAGCCCTGCTCCCTTTCCCCTCCTGCTTCTATTTTTTCTCTCTCTCTCACGCTGCTCTCTCTCTCTCTCTGTTGTCTTTGCAGCACCGCCATGGATGGCCTTCCGTAGCTCCCACTCGTTGCGCCGCCGTGGTACCCGGCCGATCCGCGACAAAGAGCCTCAGGCCCGTCCAGCCCCTTCGTCCCTCGATGTCGGGCACCTCGTCGTCGCGCCGAGCCTCAGCTGCCGCCTCGCACGCCCACGTTGACCTCTCCCCTTGCCAAGCAGCTCGAGGCCCTGCCTCCTCCTCCTCGTCGTCCGCGTCTTACGCGCCAAGCCCCGTCTCCGTCTGGCCGGCAACGAGCAGTAGCTCGCCAGAGCACGAGCTCCATCGGGTCCGCCTCCCTCTGCCTGCCCCCCTCCTTCTCTTATCTCTTTCCTCCCTCCCTGCCACTTCTCTGAATTTATTCCCCCGCCATGTAGTTGCTGCTCCCGCCCCTGGCCTGCTACGTTCGACACCGGAGACTGCCTGATCCAGCCGTGCTGGGCCGGATTGTCATAACCCTAGAATTTGTTTCTCATTAGTTGCATTAAGGCATTCATGCATCATGTTTAAAATTCATGAAACTTGAAATGGGGATGACAAACCCTAGCACTAAATAAAATGCAATGAGGATCAAAATAAAAATATTTTCAATAAACCCAGAATGCCCTTTAGAAAAGTTCATTATTTTTGTTAAAGGTGAAAACCCCTGCCATCAATGATGCACATATTTCTAGGCCATTCTGGATTTTTGAATTAAATCCTATTGTATTTGACCTTGGGCATTTAAATACTATAAATAATTTAAATGTTCAAATAAATGTTGGAAATTGTTAAGGGTCACTGAAATAATTCAGAAAGCACCCATAATTGTTTCCAAGATTTTATAAAATGATTTGATATTTTAAATCAAATCAAAACAAACTACAGAAAATAGAAAAAAGAATTAAATAGAAATAAGAGAGAGAGAGCAGAAGATCTTACCTGGCGCTCACCTGGTAGCCCACCTGGCCCAGCAGCACGGCCCAGCCCATCTCCACTCCCCCTGTCGTCTTCCTCCTCACCAGAAGGCCCGAGGCGTGGCGCGCACCCGAGAGGCCTCGGCCACCTCCTGCTTCCCCTGGCCACCTCCTGCTCCTCCCCGAGCCCTCTAGCGACGCCCCGCACCCCTCCTGGAACCCGCCGCTCACTCTCTCGTCCCCATCCTCTCCTCTGCTCTCTCTCCCTCTCACCCGAACGGAGCCACCGCCGCCGACGAGCGTCGCCGTGGCCACAGCCACTGCCTCGCCTCGTCGTTGCGCCCAGAGGCTCCGCCTCGACCCCCTCTTCCTCTCCACCAACCCATGCCCCGCCGGACGCCCTGCATCACCGCCCACACCGTCTTCCCCATCTCCGGCCGCCGAGGATCGCCGTCGTCAAATTCGTCGCCGTTCGGCCTTCCCCGAGCTCGCCGTCCACCTCTACGGTATCCACGTGAGCTCCACTCTGTTTCCCCTCCTTCGTTTTGCTCGTTCCCGTGCCGTAGCACCCCCGCCCACATTCCCGAGCACCGCCGTCCGCCATGGCCGCGTAGCTCTCCTGACCTGAGCCCCTCTGCTCGAAACCGTGGCACCAGCGTGCTTCTGGTGGCCCGCGGATGCCATCTGGACCATCAGCTCCTCCCCTAGCGCGCCGCAGCCCCAACCCTGCACATGGCCGAACTCCAGCCGCCGTCTTGGAGCTCGCCGTCGTTGGATCCGGCCATGATAGACCTGGCCTCCACCACCACTAGATGCGCGCGAGTGAGGGCCTCCTCCCTGTGCCCTTCTCTTGCCCAGCCGCCATCTGTAGCGCAGTCCCGGCGAACATCCGCCGCATTTCGGGTCGCCGCCGGCCGAACTCCGGTGGCCAGTGACGTGGCGCTGTCATTAGCCACTAATGACGCACTAACCAACCCCCTAGGCCACTGACTGTGGGCCCCACCCCTGGTCAAACCCCAGTCAGCGGTAGGTTTGACCGGGATTAGGTCCTGTGTAACTAACGTGTGGCCCCCACATGTCAGGTTTGACCTGGGGCGCCCAGTTGACCCTGTTGACGTCACCGTGACGTGGTGCTGACGCCATAATTCATTTCTGGATTTATATTATTCAGGAAATTCCAGAAAATTATAAAAACTTCTAAAAATCATAGAAATTCAACCGTAACTCCAAAAGAGATAAATTATATATGAAAAATGATCAGAAAAATCCAATCTATCCATCTGTACTATTTTCATGCATGTTAGAGCAACTTATAGGTGCTGTTTAGCACAAATCATATAAATGGCATTTGAATAATCACATATGGAGTTTGAATTTGAATCTTATATTCAAACCAACTTCATTTAATCTGTTGCTAGTTGCAATAGCTCAAAACACATTCATATTGCCATGTCATGAGCATGCATCATATTGTGCATTGCATTGATTGTATTTCTTCTTTGTTGCCGGTAGCTGTTCCCTCCCGGTAGAGGATGTTCCGACGTTGTGATCGTTGACACTGATAAAGACTCAATGTTATCTTCAGAAGTGCCAGGCAAGCAAAACCCCCTTGTTCATTCCGATACAATCCCACTCTCTCGCTCCTGCTATCTTTTACTGCATTAGGACAACATCGATTCATCTGTTACTTGCTGCGGTAGCTGAACCCCTTTATCCTCTGCATGACCTGTCATTCCACAGTAATTAGATGAAACCCACTAGCATGAGTAGGAGTTGTTTTAGCCCTGATGTGCCTACTCATTCATGCTTGTTTGTCATGCCTGCTACTGCTTAGAGTTGAGTCAGGTCTGATTCATCCGGGATGAATCAGAGGTGTGTGAACATGTCCTGCAGTGTGTGAGCTACGCGTGTGAACACGATTTGGTAAAGGTAGCGGTGAGAGGCCATGTAGGAGTACATGGTGGGTTGTCTCATTGCAGCCGTCCTCAGGAACTGAGTTCTGTTTTTGTGATCCATGATTCAGCTACTACCACGCATTGGGCCCGAAACCAATGGACCCTCTCGGCTTCTTAATCACCCTTGTCCTCTGTCCAGGAGTTGCAAGTAGTTTCTGGTGTTTGTAGTATGCTGGAGGCCGTGCGCAGCGCTGACCATAGGGGTGGGCTGTGATGCGGTAGGCACGTGGCACGGTGTACCGGGCGCCCGTTTGGTGTCTCGAGAACCCTGTTCACATCGTTTGGGGCTGTGAGCGAAACTCCGGCCGGATCTCCTCATGGATGGAACCCGAATAGGCGATAAACCTGGACAAGAGACTTGAGTGTTTAGGTAGGCCGTGGCCGACACCCACGTTGGGCTTCCTCTTGAAGGTTGCCGAGTACATGTCGTGTAAACGGCGGTAAGTGGTGACAGCGTGTGTTAAGAAGTACACCCCTGCAGGGTTAACATCATCTATTCGAATAGCCGTGTCCGTGGTAAAGGACTTCTGGGTTGCTTATATCAGTTCATAGACAAGTGAAAGTGGATACTCTAAAATATGCAAGATAAGCGTGGGTGCTAGGGATGGCGTTCTCGTAGGGAGACAGGAGCGATTCCATAGTGGTGTATTGGTTGGTGAATATGTGGACTCGTGTGCGCCACCTGAAGAGTTACTTGCAATCATAGTTTAGGTTAGCCACTGAGTCAAAGCTGGCTTGCTACAGTTAAACTCCACCATCCCCTTTGTTGATAATGATGCATATCTAGTTAGTTTTGATGTAAGTCTTGCTGGGTACATTTGTACTCACGTTTGCCTATTTTATGCTTTTGCAGAGAGACTACGGTCTCGCTACTAGTTCCGCGTGGACTTCGACGTTTAGCTTGATACCTCAGCTACGATCTTGTGCCCTTGGGAGGATCTGGTAGATAGTCAGGCTTCTCAGCCTTTTTCATTTATAGTTGTCTGTACTCAGACATGTTAAGCTTCCGCTTGTGCTTTGATTTGTATGCTCTGAGTGTTGGGTCATGGGACCCCTGTTTGTAATATCTCGCTCCTCGGAGCCTATTGAATAAATTACTTGAGTCGTAGAGTCATTTTGTGATGCCATGTTGTATTGCACATATCGAGCATATTGTGTGTATGTTATTGAAATGCTTGGTATGTGTGGGATCTGACAACCTAGTTGTTTATCCTTGGTAGCCTCTCTTACCGGGAAATGTCTCCTGGTGTTTCCACTGAGCCATGGTAGCTTGCTACTGCTCCGGAACACTTAGGCTGGCCGGCATGTGTCCTTCGTTCCTGTGTCCGTCCCTTCACGGAAATGTCACGCGATGAATACCGGAGTCCTGTTAGCCCGCTACAGCCCGGTTCACCGGAGTCCTGCTAGCCCAGTGTTATAGCCTGGATTCACTCGCTGATGACTGTCACGTTCGATGTTGGGTCATGGATGCCTGTCCCTGTAAGTTTGTGCCACTTTGGGTTTATCAGCCCGGGCTCCTTATCATATGGATGCTAGCGACACTATCATATACGTGTGCCAAAAGGCGCAAACGGTCCCGGGCAATGGTAAGGCGACACCCATGGGAGTACCGTGCGTGAGGCCGCAAAGTGATATGATGTGTTACATGCTAGATTGATGTGGCATTGAGTCGGGGTCCTGACAGCGTTGGTATCAGAGCTTGACTGTCTGTAGGATTACCAAGCCAAACTGGTCGGAGTTGAGTCTAGAAATTCTTTAGTTATATAAGGGAATTGATTGTTGGATGGAACGTAAGGCTCTTTTTACTCCTTATACCTCATGGCCCTCTGATCTGAGTCATCTTATCTTTCCTACGGGGATTAAGGAACTAGGCTTTCTTTTCTTTCTATCAGGATCACGTGTTACTAATCCGTAGACTTATAGATTGTTGGACTTAAGCCTCAGTTCAGTTTCTACCTCTGTATGTTAATTATTGATCTCGAAACCTTGATATTGTGCTTCTGAGTGGTTATGCCACCATTTTTGTGAATGTCTCAAATCTTTTCTGAGCATTTACATCCGTTATGCTGTCCGAGTCATCCCAGGTTTCTAAATAGTCTGATGCATTTGCAAAATCCTTTTCCCTCTGGTTTCGGTGTTCCTTTATGCCAGCTCAATCACACTAATTGTTGAGTTGAGGTATTCTTTTGCCTTGACATTTATGTGGGAGTTATTATTATGACCCTAGGTGTCTTAGGGGATCATCTAGTAATTTAGCCATGATTTGTGTCCCAGTGTGATGCTTCTGGCCTTTACTCCCGAAAGCATCCCGTGATGCTACTTAGGAGTAGGTATTCTATTCCTAGGTTCTTGAACCCGAGATTCACCCTACTTACATCATGTTGATAGTAATTGCTAGTGCCTTTAGGATATTAGTAACCTTGCAATAGTTCTCGAGGTTCGTGGTATATCGTTCTTCCAAATACCATGAACTGCTTATGGCAGAAGTTCCTCGCTGTTCGAAAGATCACAATCAGAGTGCTCCTGATGAGTTCTCGATTCTATTTTGTGACTCTGCCAGCTCAACCTTTCTGCATGGGTTATCCGGAAGAATTATGTTGACCCTGGTTCGACATACTAATCTATGCATCCACAACTCAGAAAGTTATATGTTCCTTTGAGTTGTCTCTCTTTAGTTGCATTCTGACCCTCGTCTATGAATTGATAGTCAAGATTATGCGTGCATTCGTTCATCGATGCCTATTACTCTTGTGGTCTGTCAAGCCATTCTATTCCGGAATGACTAGGAGAAACAAACTCCAGTACCTATTCCATATCCAGGATTGGGTCAAAGAAGTTGTGCTCCGCAGAACAAATTGCTAATCCAGCTTTTGCTCTGTTCTACCTTGGAGTATTACCATCTTTTATATCAGGATTGTTATGGGAATTGCACACCATCCTATGGACTCTTGGTACAGTGATACTTCTCGCCATCATTACTCATTCCTCGGTTCCGTGTGGTTATAACCGGAATGTCGACAAGTGAATCGTGATGTGTGAAATCAATACTCCTAGCAACCTTGTTGCTTGGTAGTTAAAGGACAATAATTTCATTCTTAGCATGTTGGTTAGTGAATCATCATTCTAAGATTGATCGTGCTACCTAGTCCATTCTCCTGGTTCACTCCTCGATCGATGAGTTAGGATTATTTCAAATCCTTGCCCTACTGATCATATCGTCTTGCCCTGGAAAGCAAGATTGTTCTCAAGCTTAGTAACATACCGGTGGTTCGTGATTTTCCGAAGATCTTCTCGGAAGTATTACCAGGTTGTCACCTGACCGCTGTGTTGAGCTTGTGATCAAGTTGGGTTCTTGTGAACCACCCTCTCTCCAAGATCGGTGTTAGATATCCCTGAGCTAGTTGGTTAAGCTAGACAACAACTTGGAGAGTTGGAAGATAAAAGCTTGCCTGACTTAGTTCGTTCCAAAGGGATATTCTTGTGTAGTGTGTGTTGAAGAAAGATGATATCTTCATCGATTGGTCCCTATGATCAGTTGCTGGACCTATTGTCTTATCAACCCTTTGATTTGAGTGTGGGCTATCGTCAAATCAAATCAGTACCAACGATGCTCGTAATGTTGTCTTACTCGTGGTTGACCCCTCGAGCGTACACCATTACATCTTTGGTCTGACCAATGCTATCACCATGTTCACATGATGGTGGAAGTCCAGTGATATGGAAATTCCGATGAGTTGTTGTTGAGCCCATCAGTAGCATTTTGTCTCCCCCCATGAATCATGTTGAACATTAAGCTAGTGTTGGAAACCTTTGAAAGCATTTGTTCATGCTAGCTCATGAAGCATATGTTTGGATGAAGAAGTGACTTCCTCTAGTTCATGTGCATTTGATGCAAGTTGCCGCCGTGGACTCGAGAAAGTCAATGTTGCTTTCATTGGAATCATTCCAAATCAGTCATGCACACGTGCGAAGAATTCTGTGGTTTGAAGACTTGCAACCTTCAATCTATATGTATCCCTAGCACACCAAGCCACTGATTGATTTGTTCAAGGAGAAGGAGTTCCTTCATAAGAGCTAATCCGGACTTATGTAAGGACTTCGATACCCTCGTTGATGGTTTCCCCTCCTGAACTCGGTAGTGTTTTATTATAAGACTACTTTGTGGTCATGTTTGTCTTGGACAACATGTTCACATGTTGTAGCAGATCCGGCTCGTGTTTTTGGAGCTTGCTATCATAGTTCACTCCCCGAGAACCTCGCAGCGTCATCTCCTCGATTTGTGTTGCAAACTTTCGTTTTCCTTCTTAGACTCGATGAGTCTGGAATATTCTGACACCAACCAGATCTGAATCTCAGGCAGATGTGATGGTTGGAACATTTCCCAAGAACTATAATATTGGTCTCGCGATAACCGGTAAAGTGGATGTCGTGGCCAACACACCCAGTCGGAAGACCTGTTATTATAATATCTTGATTGAGGAAGTTGGCCACCTCCCCATAAGGATCTCGTAGAACTTATTCTAGTAGTTGTTACTATGGATTTTTGTGTTCCCGAAGTCCGACCTTTTTACTTGATGTTTTAGATATCAAACCATATCTATGAATGGGTTACACTAGCACATCAAGGAGAACATTAGAAGCGGAGTGCTAAATGTCTCTCGGTCGATCATCCAGATTTTATTTCCTTGGCCCCGCCAAGGGTGAAATCTGAGAAGGTGTTATCTTCCTTTGCGTCTGCATCCTCCATCACCATTCATCATGGTAGTAAGTTGTGTTACCGGACCCTTGACACGGATGTTGGTAAAACCTTGATGATTATGGAATTGCTCAAGTTCTTGAGAGCACGCACAAGTGCTAGGTTTGATCATCGGCATTAACTATATAGCGCTCTCAGTTTCCTCGGTTATGCTATAACCATTCCAATAGTGGAATAACTCTCTATTGTTGAGCCTCTCCCCAGTTACTAGAATCATTCCCATCATTTGCGTTTTGTTCCCAGCTTTCACCGCCAATGTGCCATTCTACCATGGGTCTCTTCCATTTCCGGTGATAAGCAAATTTATCCATTACGTTGTCTTCAACAAGGTAATCCACATCAGCCAAGTACGAGTATGCCATTCTACCGACCCCCTCCAAACGATTGCTCGAGAATTGCCTTAGGCTGGTTTAAAGAGTCTCAATGATCTCTGAATCAAAAGTAATTCTTTTTGCCACTTAAGGGGATATTTCTACGAGTCACCTTCCCTAAGGTGCATCGTTATGGTATCATGGAAACTCAACTCCTCGCTACGTTGACAACCGTTCACCACCCTCTTAGGTGTGGAATTGTGGTCTACCTAGTGAACCTTCGTCATCTGCTTCACTCCATTCCTATGGATGTGTGCTTTGCCTCTCAACTCGAGAGATGTTGCTATGTCTCAATCCGTGGGTTAATCCTGAGTTGTTCGATCTTCGAGAAGAACAATTCTTTTAGGGTCTTCCCTTTCCTCTCGTTGTCATGATAGCTGGAGTTCTCAGAGCAAGACTTCGAGACAATGATGGTGGACGAATCAACGTCCATTTGAAGTGCAACTGGATCGTGAAGATTGTGCTAGTTTGCGTTCCCCCTTCACCTTACCCTACGCTTGAATCTCGGGACGAGATTTTTGTTTAGTGGGGGTGAGTTGTCACAGCCCTAGAATTTGTTTGTCATTAGTTGCATTAAGGCATTCATGCATCATGTTTAAAATTCATGAAACTTGAAATGGGGATGACAAACCCTAGCACTAAATAAAATGCAATTAGGATCAAAATAAAAATATTTTCAATAAACCCAGAATGCCCTTTAGAAAAGTTCATTATTTTTGTTAAAGGTGAAAACCCCTGCCATCAATGATGCACATATTTCTAGGCCATTCTGGATTTTTGAATTAAATCCTATTGTATTTGACCTTGGGCATTTAAATACTATAAATAATTTAAATGTTCAAATAAATGTTGGAAATTGTTAAGGGTCACTGAAATAATTCAGAAAGCACCCATAATTGTTTCCAGGATTTTATAAAATGATTTGATATTTTAAATCAAATCAAAACAAACTACAGAAAATAGAAAACAGAATTAAATAGAAATAAGAGAGAGAGAGCAGAAGATCTTAGCTGGCGCTCACCTGGTAGCCCACCTGGCCCAGCAGCACGGCCCAGCCCATCTCCACTCCCCCTGTCGTCTTCCTCCTCGCCAGAAGGCCCGAGGCGTGGTGCGCGCCCGAGAGGCCTCGGCCACCTCCTGCTTCCCCTGGCTACCTCCTGCTCCTCCCCGAGCCCTCTAGCGACGCCACGCACCCCTCCTGGAACCCGCCGCTCACTCTCTCGTCCCCATCCTCTCCTCTGCTCTCTCTCCCTCTCACCCGAACGGAGCCACTGCCTCGCTTCGTCGTTGCGCCCAGAGGCTCCGCCTCGACCCCCTCTTCCTCTCCACCAACCCATGCCCCGCCGGACGCCCTGCATCGCCGCCCACGCCGTCTTCCCCATCTCCGGCCGCCGAGGATCGCCTTCGTCAAATTCGTCGCCGTTCGGCCTTCCCCGAGCTCGCCGTCCACCTCTACGGGATCCACGTGAGCTCCACTCTGTTTCCCCTCCTTCGTTTTGCTCGTTCCCGTGCCGTAGCACCCCCGCCCACATTCCCGAGCACCGCCGTCCACCATGGCCGCGTAGCTCTCTTGACCTGAGCCCCTCTGCTCGAACCCGTGGCACCAGCGTGCTTTTGGTGGCCCGCGGATGCCATCTGGACCATCAGCTCCTCCCCTAGCGCGCCGCAGCCCCAACCCCGCACATGGCCGAACTCCGGCCGCCGTCTTGGAGCTCGTCGTCGTTGGATCCGGCCACGATAGACCCGGCCTCCACCACCACTAGATGCGCGCGAGTGAGGGCCTCCTCCCTGTGCCCTTCTCTTGCCCAGCCGCCGTCTGTAGCGCAGTCCCGGCGAACATCCGCCGCGTTTCGGGTCGCCGCCGGCCGAACTCCGGTGGCCAGTGACGTGGCGCTGTCATTAGCCACTAATGACGCACTAACCAACCCCCTAGGCCACTGACTGTGGGCCCCACCCCTGGTCAAACCCCAGTCAGCGTTGGGTTTGACCGGGATTAGGTCCTGTGTCACTGACGTGTGGCCCCCACACGTCAGGTTTGACCTGGGGCGCCCAGTTGACCCTGCTGACGTCACCGTGACGTGGTGGTGACGCCATAATTCATTTCTGGATTTATACTATTCAGGAAATTCCATAAAATTATAAAAACTTCTAAAAATCATAGAAATTCAACCGTAACTCCAAATGATATAAATTATATATGAAAAATGATCAGAAAAATCCATTCTATCCATCTGTACTATTTTCATGCATGTTAGAACAACTTATAGGTGCTGTTTAGCACAAATCATATAAATGGCATTTGAATAATCACATATGGAGTTTGAATTTGAATCTTATATTCAAACCAACTTCATTTAATCTGTTGCTAGTTGCAATAGCTCAAAACACATTCATATTGCCATGTCATGAGCATGCATCATATTGTGCATTGCATTGATTGTATTTCTGCTTTGTTGCCGGTATCTGTTCCCTCCCGGTAGAGGATGTTCCGACGTTGTGATCGTTGACACTGATGAAGACTCAATGTTATCTTCAGAAGTGCCAGGCAAGCAAAACCCCCTTGTTCATTCCGATACAATCCCACTCTCTCGCTCCTGCTCTCTTTTACTGCATTAGGACAACATCGATTCATCTGTTACTTGCTGCGGTAGCTGAACCCCTTTATCCTCTGCATGACCTGTCATTCCACAGTAATTAGATGAAACCCACTAGCATGAGTAGGAGTTGTTTGAGCCCTGATGTGCCTACTCATTCATGCTTGTTTGTCATGCCTGCTACTGCTTAGAGTTGAGTCAGGTCTGATTCATCCGGGATGAATCAGAGGTGTGTGAACATGTCCTGCAGTGTGTGAGCTAAGCGTGTGAACACGATTTGGTAAAGGTAGCGGTGAGAGGCCATGTAGGAGTACATGGTGGGTTGTCTCATTGCAGCCGTCCTCAGGAACTGAGTTCTGTGTTTGTGATCCATGATTCAGCTACTACCACGCATTGGGTCCGAAACCAATGGACCCTCTCGGCTTCTTAATCACCCTTGTCCTCTGTCCAGGAGTTGCATGTAGTTTCTGGTGTTTGTAGTATGCTGGAGGCCGTGCGCAGTGCTGACCATAGGGGTGGGCTGTGAAGCGGTAGGCACGTGGCACGGTGTACCGGGCGCCCGTTTGGTGTCTCGGGAACCCTGTTCACATCATTTGGGGTTGTGAGCGAAACTCCGGCCGGATCTCCTCATGGATGGAACCCGAATAGGCGATAAACCTGGACTAGAGACTTGAGTGTTTAGGTAGGCCGTGGCCGACACCCACGTTGGGCTTCCGCTTGAAGGTTGCTGAGTACATGTCGTGTAAACGGCGGTAAGTGGTGAGAGCGTGTGTGAAGAAGTACACCCCTGCAGGGTTAACATCATCTATTCGAATAGCCGTGTCCGCGGTAAAGGACTTCTGGGTTGCTTATATCAGTTCATAGACAAGTGAAAGTGGATACTCTAAAATACGCAAGATAAGCGTGAGTGCTATGGATGGCGTTCTCGTAGGGAGACGGGAGCGGTTCCATAGTGCTGTATTGGTTGGTGAATATGTGGACTCGTGTGCACCACCTGAAGAGTTACTTGCAATCATAGTTTAGGTTAGCCACTGAGTCAAAGCTGGCTTGCTGCAGTTAAACTCCACCATCCCCTTGGTTGATAATGATGCATATGTAGTTAGTTCTGATGTAAGTCTTGCTGGGTACATTTGTACTCACGTTTGCCTATTTTATGTTTTTGCAGAGAGACTTCGGTCTCGCTAGTAGTTCCGCGTGGACTTCGACGTTTAGCTTGATACCTCAGCTACGATCTTGTGCCCTCGGCAGGATCTGGTAGATAGTCAGGCTTCTCAGCCTTTTTCATTTATAGTTGTCTGTACTCAGACATGTTAAGCTTCCGCTTGTGCTTTGATTTGTATGCTCTGAGTGTTGGGTCATGGGACCCCTGTTTGTAATATCTCGCTCCTCGGAGCCTACTGAATAAATTACTTGAGTCGTAGAGTCATTTGGTGATGCCATGTTGTATTGCACATATCGAGCATATTGTGTGTATGTTATTGAAATGCTTGGTATGTGTGGGATCTGACAACCTAGTTGTTTATCCTTGGTAGCCTCTCTTACCGGGAAATGTCTCCTGGTGTTTCCACTGAGCCATGGTAGCTTGCTACTGCTCCGGAACACTTAGGCTGGCCGGCATGTGTCCTTCTTCGTTCCTGTGTCTGTCCCTTCGGGGAAATGTCACGCGATGAATACCGGAGTCCTGTTAGCCCGCTACAGCCAGGTTCACCGGAGTCCTGCTAGCCCAGTGCTACAGCCTGGATTCACTCGCTGATGACCGACACGTTTGATGTTGGGTCATGGATGCCTGTCCCTGTAAGTTTGTGCCACTTTCGGTTTACGACTAGCCATGTCAGCCCAGGCTCCTTATCATATGGATGCTAGCGACACTATCATATACGTGTGCCAAAAGGCGCAAATGGTCCCGGGCAAAGGTAAGGCGACACCCGTGGGAGTACCGTGCGTGAGGCCGCAAAGTGATATGATGTGTTACATGCTAGATCGATGTGGCATTGAGTCGGGGTCCTGACAGCGGATACCAACGCTGTCAGGA
>NC_041385.1:294060810-294086853 GCF_002162155.2 Triticum dicoccoides
CACGGTATTCCCACGGGTGTCGCCTTACCTTTGCCCGGGACTGTTTGCGCCTTTTGGCACACGTATATGATAGTGTCGCTAGCATCCATATGATAAGGAGCCCGGGCTGACATGGCTAGTCGTAAACCCAAAGTGGCACAAACTTACAGGGACAGGCATCCATGACCCAGCATCGAACGTGTCGGTCATCAGCGAGTGAATCCAGGCTGTAGCAGTGGGCTAGGAGGACTCCGGTGAATCGGGCTGTAGCGGGCTAACAGGACTCCGGTATTCATCGCGTGACATTTCCCCGAAGGGACAGACACAGGAACGAAGAAGGACACATGCCGGCCAGCCTAAGTGTTCTGGAGCAGTAGCAAGCTACCATGGCTCAGTGGAAACACCAGGAGACATTTCCCGGTAAGAGAGGCTACCAAGGATAAACAACTAGGTTGTCAGATCCCACACATACCAAGCATTTCAATAACATACACACAATATGCTCGATATGTGCAATACAACATGGCATCACAAAATGACTCTACGACTCAAGTAATTTATTCAATAGGCTCCGAGGAGCGAGATATTACAAACAGGGGTCCCATGACCCAACACTCAGAGCATACAAATCAAAGCACAAGCGGAAGCTTAACATGTCTGAGTACAGACAACTATAAATGAAAAAGGCTGAGAAGCCTGACTATCTACCAGATCCTGCCGAGGGCACTAGATCGTAGCTGAGGTATCAAGCTAAACGTCGAAGTCCACACGGAACTCCTAGCGAGACCGAAGTCTCTCTGCAAAAACATAAAATAGGCAAACGTGAGTACAAATGTACCCAGCAAGACTTACATCAGAACTAACTACATATGCATCATTATCAACAAAGGGGATGGTGGAGTTTAACTACAGCAAGCCAGCTTTGACTCAGTGGCTAACCTAAACTATGATTGCAAGTAACTCTTCAGGTGGCGCACACGAGTCCACATATTCACCAACCAATACACCACTATGGAACCGCTCCCGTCTCCCTACGAGAACGCCATCCATAGCACTCACGCTTATCTTGCGTATTTTAGAGTATCCACTTTCACTTGTCTATGAACTGATATAAGCAACCCAGAAGTCCTTTACCACGGACACGGCTATTCGAATAGATGATGTTAACCCTGCAGGGGTGTACTTCTTCACACACGCTCTCACCACTTACCGCCGTTTACACGACATGTACTCGGCAACCTTCAAGCGGAAGCCCAACGTGGGTGTCGGCCACGGCCTACCTAAACACTCAAGTCTCTAGTCCAGGTTTATCGCCTATTCGGGTTCCATCCATGAGGAGATCCGGCCGGAGTTTCGCTCACAGCCCCAAATGATGTGAACAGGGTTCCCGAGACACCCAACGGGCGCCCGGTACACCGTGCCACGTGCCTACCGCATCACAGCCCACCCCTATGGTCAGCGTTGTGCACGGCCTCCAGCATACTACAAACACCAGAAACTACTTGCAACTCCTGGACAGAGGACAAGGGTGATTAAGAAGCCGAGAGGGTCCATTGGTTTCGGGCCCAATGCGTGGTAGTAGCTGAATCATGGATCACAAACACAGAACTCAGTTCCTGAGGACGGCTGCAATGAGACAACCCACCATGTACTCCTACATGGCCTCTCACCGCTACCTTTACCAAATCGTGTTCACACGCTTAGCTCACACACTGCAGGACATGTTCACACACCTCTGATTCATCCCGGATGAATCAGACCTGACTCAACTCTAAGCAGTAGCAGGCATGACAAACAAGCATGAATGAGTAGGCACATCAGGGCTCAAACAACTCCTACTCATGCTAGTGGGTTTCATCTAATTACTGTGGAATGACAGGTCATGCAGAGGATAAAGGGGTTCAGCTACCGCAGCAAGTAACAGATGAATCGATGTTGTCCTAATGCAGTAAAAGAGAGCAAGAGCGAGAGAGTGGGATTGTATCGGAATGAACAAGGGGGTTTTGCTTGCCTGGCACTTCTGAAGATAACATTGAGTCTTCATCAGTGTCAACGATCACAACGTCGGAACATCCTCTACCGGGAGGGAACAGATACCGGCAACAAAGAAGAAATACAATCAATGCAATGCACAATATGATGCATGCTCATGACATGGCAATATGAATGTGTTTTGAGCTATTGCAACTAGCAACAGATTAAATGAAGTTGGTTTGAATATAAGATTCAAATTCAAACTCCATATGTGATTATTCAAATGCCATTTATATGATTTGTACTAAACAGCACCTATAAGTTGTTCTAACATGCATGAAAATAGTACAGATGGATAGATTGGATATTTTTGATCATTTTTCATATATAATTTATCTCATTTGGAGTTACGGTTGAATTTCTATGATTTTTAGAAGTTTTTATAATTTTCTGGAATTTCCTGAATAATATAAATCCAGAAATGAATTATGGCGTCAGCACCACGTCACGGTGACGTCAGCAGGGTCAACTGGGCGCCCCAGGTCAAACCTGACGTGTGGGGGCCACGCGTCAGTGACACAGGACCTAATCCTGGTAAAACCCAGCGCTGACTGGGGTTTGACCAGGGGTGGGGCCCACAGTCAGTGGCCTAGGGGGTTGGTTAGTGCGTCATTAGTGGCTAATGACAGCGCCACGTCACTGGCCACCGGAGTTCGGCCGGCGGCGACCCGAAACGCGGCGGATGTTCGCCGGGACTGCGCTATAGACGGCGGCTGGGCAAGAGAAGGGCACAGGGAGGAGGCCCTCACTCGCGCGCATCTAGTGGTGGTGGAGGCCGGGTCTATCGTGGCCGGATCCAACGACGGCGAGCTCCAAGACGGCGGCCGGAGTTCGGCCATGTGCGGGGTTGGGGCTGCGGTGCGCTAGGGGAGGAGCTGATGGTCCAGATGGCATCCGCGGGCCACCAGAAGCACGCTGGTGCCACGGGTTCGAGCAGAGGGGCTCAGGTCAGGAGAGCTACGCAGCCATGGCGGACGGCGGTGCTCGGGAATATGGGCGGGGGTGCTACGGCACGGGAATGAGCAAAACGAAGGAGGGGAAACAGAGTGGAGCTCACGTGGATCCTGTAGAGGTGGACGGCGAGCTCGGGGAAGGCCGAACGGCTACGAATTTGACGACGGCGATCCTCGGCGGCCGGAGATGGGGAAGACGGCGTGGGCGGCGATGCAGGGCATCCGGCGGGGCATGGGTTGGTGGAGAGGAAGAGGGGGTCGAGGCGGAGCCTCTGGGCGCAACGACGAGGCGAGGCAGTGGCTGTGGCCACGGCGACGCTCGTCGGCGGTGGTGGCTCCGTTCGGGTGAGAGGGAGAGAGAGCAGAGGAGAGGATGGGGACGAGAGAGTGAGCGGCGGGTTCCAGGAGGGGTGTGTGGCGTCGCTAGAGGGCTCGGGGAGGAGCAGGAGGTGGCCAGGGGAAGCAGGAGGTGGCCGAGGCCTCTCGGGCGCGCACCACGCCTCGGGCCTTCTGGCGAGGAGGAAGACGACAGGGGGAGTGGAGATGGGCTGGGCCGTGCCACTAGGCCAGGTGGGCTACCAGGTGAGCGCCAGGTAAGATCTTCTACTCTCTCTCTCTTATTTCTATTTAATTCTGTTTTCTATTTTCTCTAGTTTGTTTTGATTTGATTTAAAATATGAAATCATTTTATAAAATCCTGGAAACAATTATGGGTGCTTTCTGAATTATTTCAGTGACCCTTAACAATTTCCAACATTTATTTGAACATTTAAATTATTTATAGTATTTAAATGCCCAAGGTCAAATACAATAGGATTTAATTCAATAATCCAGAATGGCCTAGAAATATGTGCATCATTGATGGCAGGGGTTTTCACCTTTAACAAAAATAATGAACTTTTCTAAAGGGCATTCTGGGTTTATTGAAAATATTTTTATTTTGATCCTAATTGCATTTTATTTAGTGCTAGGGTTTGTCATCCCCATTTCAAGTTTCATGAATTTTAAACATGATGCATGAATGCCTTAATGCAACTAATGACAAACAAATTCTAGGGCTGTGACACGGATCCTCACGTCCCCGCCATCCACGTGCTGCTGGAGGCCACCTCCCCGCCAAGTTCGCCACTGCTGCTCCCCTGCTACCTCCAGGCGCCGCCCGCAGCCTCCCCTGCATCGAGCAAGAGCAGCTTGATCGCTGCCTGTTGAGCAGCGTCACGCCCGCGTAGGCCTCTAGAACAGCCGCTTGGGCCACAGCCCGCATCCGGCCCGTGTGGCCTCTAGTGAGCCTCCAGCGCCCATGCTCCTATTGGGCTAGCCAGATTCGGCCCGCATAGGTTTTTTTTTAGGTTTTGCGATTTAGCTAATTTCCAGAGAATGCCTGTTTTACAGAAAAACCCCTAGTGTTCATGCATCTAATAACTAATTAACCATGCATCATATGTAAATAATTTATATATGTAAAGTGCTTAGAATTTCGTGTAGCTTAATAATTTTCCACTTTTATCCATGTTAAATATGGTTAAACTTGTTGTTTGTTTAATTTTGCATAAATGCCATGCTAAAATGATTTATTTCATAACTAGTTAACCGTAGCTCCAATTTTAATAAACTTTATATGTAAATGGGGTAGAAAAATGCCTAGTTTAACATGGTTCACTTTATTTTCCTGTTTAAAAACATTAAAATTGTGTTTAGGGCAGAACAGTACCAAATTTGAAATATGGACCTGAGGATTTTCCGGAATTGTTGTTTGTTGTTTCCGGCCTCATTTAATCTTGCCTAGATAGGTAGTCTAATTATGTTTCACCTCTTGCCATGTTTATAACAACATGTAATATTGTTGTGTTCCTAAACGAGAGTGAACTAAATACTTTCATGTGGTGTTTCGTCCATATGCAACTTGTTGCATATTGAGCTCCACTTAACTTGAAGTATCGTTTGTTACCTATTGCCATGCCTATCTAAACCGGACATGCATCATACTTGGTTGTGCATCATGCCATGCTTATGTGATGGTTGTTTACCATGTTGTTTGCTTCTTTCCGGCTGCGCTTCTCCTTGATAGTTCCGGCAACGTTGCATTTGTGAGGATTCGTTCGACTATGTCCGTTTGTCTTCTTCATGGACTCATTCTTCTTCTTTGCGGGATCTCTGGCAAGATGACCATTACCCTCTATATCACTTCTATCTTTGCTTGCTAGTTGCTTCGTTCTATCGCTATGTTGTGCTACCTATCACTTGTTTACCATGCCTCCCATATTGCCATGTCAGCCTCTAACCTTTTCACCCTTCCTAGCAAACTGTTGTTTGGCTAAGTTACCGCTTTGCTTAGCCCCCCTTATAGGGTTGTTAGTTGCAGGTGAAGTTGAAGATTGCTCCATGATGGACAAGATTATGTTGGGACATCACAATATCTCTTATTTTACTTAATGCATCTATATACTTGGTAAAGGGTGGAAGGCTCGGCCTTATGCCTGGTGTTTTGTTCCACTCTTGCCGCCCTAGTTTCCGTCATACCGGTGTTATGTTCCTTGATTTTGCGTTCCTTACGCGGTTGGGTGATTTATGGGACCCCCTTGACAGTTTGCTTTGAATAAAACTCCTCCAGCAAGGCCCAACCTTGGTTTTAACATTTGCCACCTAAGCCTTTTTCCCTTGGGTTCTGCAGACTCAAGGGTCATCTTTATTTACCCCCCCCGGGCCAGTGCTCCTCCGAGTGTTGGTCCAAACTAGAGCAACGTGCGGGACCGTCCCTTGGCGACTTGGGTTACGTTGGTACATGTACGCTTCGCTTATCCGGTGTGCCCTGAGAACGAGATATGTGCAGCTCCTATCGGGATTTGTCGGCACAGTCAGGTGGTCTTGCTGGTCTTGTTTTACCATTGTCGAAATGTCTTGTAAACCGGGATTCTGAGACTGATCGGGTCTTCCAGGGAGAAGGAATATCCTTCGTTGACCATGAGAGCTTGTGATGGGCTAAGTTGGGACACCCCTCCAGGGTATAAACTTTCGAGAGCCGTGCCCGCGGTTATGTGGCAGATGGGAATTTGTTCACGTCTGGTTGTAGATAACTTGACACTTGACTTAATTAAAATGCATCAACCATGTGTGTAGTCGTGATGGTCTCTTTTCGGCATAGTCCGGGAAGTGAACACAGTCTTGGTGTTATGATTGTGCGTAAGCAGTTTCAGGATCACTTCTTGATCACTTCTAGCTTCACGACTGTCCCGTTGCTTCTCTTCTCCCTCTTATTTGCGTATGTTAGCCACCATATTGCTTCATGCTTGCTGCAACTCCACCTCATTACCACTTCCTACCCATAAGCTTAAATAGTCTTGTTCTTGCGGGTTTTGAGATTGATGAGTCCTCATGACTCATCAGATACTATCACAATAGTTGCAGGTGCCGATGATAGCAGTGTAGGTGATGCAACCGATCTCAGATGGGAACTCAACGAAGATCTTGGTCGTTGCTATGTTTCATTTCATGTTGATCAATAGTGGAGCCCAGTTGGGACGATCGGGGATCTAGCAGTTGGGTTATCTTCTTTTCTTTTGGCTTCGTTTGTAGTGTGAAGTGGCGATTGTAAGCCAACTCTTTGTCCCATTCTTGTTCATTACATGGGATTGTGTGAAGATGACCCTTCTTGTGACAAAACCACCATGCGGTTATGCCTCTAAGTCGTGCTTCGACACGTGGGAGATATAGCCGCATCGTGGGCGTTACACTAGGTTTTGTTGTTTAACATGGGCAGCCCACGTCATGTTTCAACGTTTTTTGGATCAAGCGGCCTCTGGGCCTCCCAACCTAGCTTGTCTATAACATCAGCAACCCAAGTTATGTTTGTTTTTTCAAGACGACGCACAGCTCAGTTCTATTTTTTCTACAAGAATGCAAAACTGAACCTATGTTTTCCCTTCAATAATATATATATATCTTATTTTGTTAGATATATATAGAAACAACATAAGGGTCCGTTAAACCTATCGTTAGTCCAACCATTTTATAGACCTTCCCACTTCCTTTCTTTTTTGTTTTCATTAATCCTATATCTGAATTTTCTTCCTCTTTCTTTTTTGATGTAAACTGAGTTTTCTCTCAGTACTTTTCCCTAGAACCAACTCAATTGTCCCACGTCTAGCCTAAAAAATAATAATACCCCACGTCCTATTAACTCGTCAAATTAAAATGATATTTTATTTTGTAAATTGAAAGTTCTTACAAAATAATAATAATAATTGTTTATATATAACTTGTAAAGTTAACTCCTAGTGATTGCGTACATAAGCTTGGAAAGATTTTACTGCCCAATGCAGAAATAGACGTGCAATCATGTGTTTATGTTTTTATAACATTTCTCCGTCCATCCCAACATGATATTTTCACCCAGCCCAGCAAGTCGCGGATTTCAAGAAAAAATGCAAATGGGCTTTAAATTCTACGATATATATAAACGGGCTACATAAATGCTACATCATTGTTTCACCCAGCCCACCAAATGGACTAAAAAAACAAATGGACTGGCTGACATGTGGGCCAGTAGGTCATAGCCTAAGCAAGGTGTTCATCCAACGGCCGGCATTCTTCTTCAATCTCTCGTCTTTTTCCCCCAGCTCTGTTGGGACCACCTGCTCCAGCCTCTGGCGTCCAACGGTGTTGTTTTGCACACCTCGCAGCGAAACGCTACCCTGCCGACGGCTAGGCCATCCCTCCACTCCGCACCTCCTATTATTCTCTGCCGAGCATAGGCCCACCCCGCACCTGAACAAGTCAAGTTTCCTGCTCCTCTTCGTCTGTGACTCCATTTTCGTGTCTTCCCCATCTCCGGGTCGTTCCAGTATGGGGACTCACCGTCATCCATCGCCTCGCTATGCTCGGCACGGCGTGGTCAACAAACGAGAGTCAGCGGAAGATGACTATACGTGAGAGCCTGACGACTGGGACCCATGAGGTCCATGGTCGCACGCAAGGAAAGTTCCTCCTTATTAAGATGTTTCCTTCCCCTGACAGCTAGGACCCACAGGCTGTATCTTCGCACAGAAGGAAGTGCCTCCTTGTTATGCAAAAACACTATTCCTCTCAATGACAGCTGGGACCCGGCATATTTGGTGGCTGACTTGTGGGCCTACTAAGCAGACGTGTACGCAGGGCTTTGTTAACTTAATCAACAAATGATTCTAGAAGCTGGAGCATTGGATGTTAATCCAACAGCCGTGCTTCTTCTTCAACCTCTGTTCTTGCTCATGTCTCCTGTGGGTGGCAGTGCTGCCGCGCACCCGAACCAGTGTAGTTTCCCACTCCTCTCCATATGCGATTCTACTGCCATGTCTTCCCCATCTCTGGCTTGTTTCAGTCTGGGGCCTCTCCCTCGTCCACCGGCCTTGGTGCGCTCGGCATGGTATGGTCAACATGGTCAACAAATGAGTCATCGGAAGCCTCACAACGTAGCCGAACCAGTGAACCCTCGTACTCCTCTCCGCATAGGCTTCCACTGCCACGTCTTCCCCGGCTCCGTGTCATCCCCGTCCTAGGCCTCGCCATCATCCACCGCCCTGGTGCTCTCGGCGTGGCATGGTCAACGTGGTCAAGGAACGACTTCCATCGAAGGAGTACTGTACATGGAGAGGGTGACAGCTGGGTCCACGGCGGCCGCAAGGAAGTTCCTCCTTATTACGCGCAAAATAATTATTCCTCCACCTTACAGCAGGGACCCATCGGACGGGTCACCGTATTTTGCAAAAAAAATGTATCCCCCCTGACTGCTTGGACCCACCAGGTACATCTTTGCAAGCAAGGAAGTGCGTCCGGGCAAAAAAAACGATTCGCCCCCCTGACTGCTGGGACCCACCAGCAACATCTTCCCACGCAAGGAAGTGCCTGACAGTCAAGACCCACCAGGTCGAAGCATACGTAGTGTTGTCGTTCTGGTCACGAACGTGTATGTACATACTGGTCGATGTAGAGATGCGCCCGTGTCGTAGTAGAGGCGCGGACGTAGCATGTACACATACGTACAGCGGCCAGGGTGCAAGAAAGAAAATACGGCCACATACATACATACGGGCGGGGTCTCGAATGCCTACTTGTGCATACGTACGTCCAGGGATCATGTACAAGGCTAGGTCAGAACGGAGAAACTGTGTCGTCGTCGTGTTCATGGGGAGGCAACGGAATGTGTTTTTGTCGGTGTACAAAAGTAGGGGCTCTCCTTTGTACCCCTTTACTTGTGCACGGGCAGTCAAAGCCGCGCCCACGGCACACTAAGCAGGGCAGAGGAGGGAAGCCGAAAGCCACAAGAAAATCAAGGCAACGCCAAGACCGGGGACACAGAGAGCAAGAGGGCAAGGTGAACTCCCCCAGCAAGACCCTTGCCGGGGCGGCCCCGGAAAGAACCTTGTTGGGGCAACTTGCCCAACGCCGGCAGAGAGTGCCACCCTTGAGCGAGCCCAAGGGTTCCAAAGCCATCAACCACATTGGAACCAAGGCTCGGGAGGCACCTCCATGGTGGCATGCAGATCTTCGTGAAGATCATTAATACGCAAGATCAGATGAGGACCAGAAGACGAAGATCCTCGGAAAGATCCTTGCCGAGGAAATCCACGAGACCTCCGGCCACATCCTTGCTGGGGACGACCGCGATGTGCTATGTCTTGAGCTTGCGTTGGTCTTCCTTGAAGAGGAATGGGTGATGCATCAATAGTAGCGTAAGTATTTCCCTCAGTTTTTGAGAACCAAGGTATCAATCCTGTAGGAGGCTCCTCAAAAGTCCCACGCACCTACACAAACAAACAAAGAACTCACAACCAATGCAATGAAGGGGTTGTCAATCCCTTCACGACCACTTGCGAAAGTGAGATCTAATAAAGATAGTATGATAAGATAAATATATTTTTGGTATTTTATAATATAGATGCAAATAAAAGTAGATTCGAAGCAAATATGATAAGACATAGACACAGGGGCCATAGGTTTCACTAGTGGCTTCTCTCAAGATAGCGTAAGTATTACGGTGGGTGAACAAATTACTGTCGAGCAATTGATAGAAAAACGAATAATTATGAGATTATCTAGGCATGATCATGTATATAGGGATCATGTCCGCAACAAGTAGACCGACTCCTGCCTGCATCTTCTACTATTACTCCACACATCGACCGACTCCTGCCTGCATCTAGACTATTAAGTTCATAAGAACAGAGTAACGCATTAAGCAAGATGACATGATGTAGAGGGATAAACTCAATCAATATGATATAAACCCCATCTTTTTATCCTCGATGGCAACAATACAATACGTGCCTTGCTGCCCCTGCTATCACTGGGAAAGGACACCGCAATATTGAACCCAAAGCTAAGAACTTCTCCCATGGCAAGAAAGATCAATCTAGTAGGCCAAACAAAACTGATAAATCAAAGAGACTTGCAAAGATAACTCAATCATACTTATTCAGAGAAGATTCAAATATTATTCATAGATAAACTTGATCATAAACCCACAATTCATCGGATCTCGACAAACACACCGCAAAAAAGTGTTTACATCGAATAAATCTCCACAAGAGTGGGGGAGAACATTGTATTGAGATCCAAAAAGAGAGAAGAAGCCATCTAGCTAATAACTATGGACCCGTAGGTAGGTGGTAAACTACTCACAACTCATCAGAGGGGCATTGATGTTGATGTAGAAGCCCCCCGTGGTCGATTCCCCCTCCGGCAGAGTGCCGACGAAGGCTCCAAGATGAGATCTCGCGGATATAGAAGGTTACAGCGGTGGAAATTGTGTTTCGTTGGCTCCCTGGATGTTTTCAGGGTACGTAGGCTTATATAGGAGGAAGAAGTACGTCGATGGTCGCCCGAGGGTCCCATGAGACCAGGGGGAGCGCCCTCCTATCTCGAGGAGGCCTTGGCTGCTTCTTGACTTGCACTCCAAGTCCTCTGGATCACATTCGTTCCAAAAATCATGCTCCCAAAGGTTTCATTCCGTTTGTACTCAGTCTGATATTCCTTTTCTTCGAAATACTGAAATAGGCAAAAAAAACAGCAATACGGGCTGGGCCTCTGGTTAGTAGGTTAGTCCCAAAAATGATATAAATGTGTAAAATAAAGCCCATAAACATCCAAAAGGGGTAATATAATAGCATGGAACAATGAAAAATTATAGATACGTTGGAGACGTATCAAGCATCCCCAAGCTTAATTCTTGCTCGTCCTCGAGTAGGTAAATGATAAAAAGAGAATTTTTGATGTGGAATGCTACCTAGCATAATTCTCAATGTAATTTTCTTTATTGTGGCATGAATGTTCAGATCCAAATGATTCAAAATAAAAGTTCATATTGATAAAATAAATAGTAACACTTCAAGCATACTAATCAAAGTAATCATGTCTTCTCAAAATAAAGTTTATCCCTAGAAAATCATATAGTTAGGCTATGCTTCATTTTCGTCACACAAAGATGATCCCAACTTCTATACCCCCGATGACAAGCCAAGCAATTGTTTCATACTTAAATAATCTCAAACTTTTTCAACCTTCAGGCAATACATGAGCGTCAGCCATGGATATAGCACTATGGGTGGAATAGAATATGATGATGGGTATTGTGTAGAGAAGACAAAAAAGGAGAAAGTCTCACATTGACGAGGATAATCAACGGGCTATGGAGATGCCCATCAATTGATGTCAACATGACGAGTAGGGATTGCCATGCAATGGATGCACTAGAGCTATAAATGAATGCTCAACAAAAGAAAACTAGTGGGTGGGCATCCAACTTGCTTGCTCACGAAGACCTAGGGCATTTGAGGAAGCCCATCGTAGGAATATACAAGACAAGTTCTATAATGAAAAATTCCCACTAGTATGAAAAAGACAACTTATGAGACTCACTATATGAAAAACATGGTGCTACTTTGAAGCACAATATATGAGACTCACTACATGAAGAACAAGGTGCTACTTTGAAGCACAAGTGTGGAAAAAGAGATAGTAACATTGCCCCTTTTATTTATTTTATTTATTTTATTTTTCTTTTTTTCTTGTTTTCTTTATTTTTTATTTTTTTGGGCCTTTTTTTTTCTTTTTTGGCCTTTCTTTTTTTTTCTTTTTTTTCTTTTTTTTCTTTGGGCAATGCTCTAATAATGATGATCATCACACTTTCATTGATTACAGCATATGAATTACAACTTGAAACTAGAACAAGATATGACTCTATATGAATGACTCCGGCGGTGTACCAGGATGGTGCAATGAATCAAGAGTGACATGTATGAAAAATAGTGCATGGTGGCTTTGCCACAAATACAATGTCAAGTACATTATCATGCAATGGCAATATGACAAAAGTAAAGTATGTCATGATGATGATAAACGGAATGGTGGAAAGTTGCATGGCAATATATCTCGGAATGGCTATGGAAATGCCATAATAGGTAGGTATGGTGGCTATTTTGAGGAAGATATAAGGAGATTTATGTGTGATAGAGTGTATCGTATCACGGGGTTTGGATGCACCCGCAAAGTTTGCACCAACTCTCAAGGTGAGAAAGGGCAATGCACGGTACCAAAGAGGTTAGCAATGGTGGAAAGGTAAAAGTGCGTATAATCCATGGACTCAACATTAGTCAAAAGAACTCATATACTTATTGCAAAAATTTAGAAGTCATCAAAAATAAAGCACTACGCGCATGCTCCTAGGGGATAGATTGGTAGGAAAAGACCATCGCTCGTCCCCGACCGCCACTCATAAGGATGCACAACCATGTACACTTCATATTTCAAATTTGTTACACAACTTTAACCATACGTGCATGCTACGTGACTTGCTAACTTCACCACAAGAATTCTTTAAATTCATAATCTCCCAACTAGCATGACTTTAATATCACTAACTCCATATCTCAAAACAATTATCAAGTATCAAATTGATCATAGCATCCAATTCACTTTCTATTATAGTTTTTATTATACCCAACTTGGATGCCTACCATTCTAGGACCAATTTTATAACCATAGCAAATACCATGCTGTTCTAAAAGACTCTCAAAAAGATATAAGTGAAGCATGAGAGACTAGCAATTTCTTCAAAATTAAGTCACCACCGTGCTCTAAAAGATATCACTACAGGAATTAGCTACTTTGCCGTCTGCCACGGCGGACGTCAAAGGCATGAATGGCGGACGGCAAAGAAAGGTCCGGTAAAGAGCTACGTTGCCGTCTGCTTTTGGTGGTGACAGCAAAGGGGCCTTTGCCATCAGCAGCGGACGGCAAAGAACACAGACGGCAAAAATTTCGCTGTTAGTCCGTTAGGTGGCTAACGGCAGGACTTTGTCGTCCGCCGCTGACGGCAAAATGACATTTGGACCACACAACGTGACTCTATTCAGCTTACCGAGGGCATCTTCAACGCTGACCCTCAGATCCCCATCCCTCATCCGTTCGAACTACTGTCCGGACAACGCAACCATTCGACATAGGCCTGTATCGGTTTGCGGCACGGTCTGAACGTACTTTCTTCTGTAAACCAAAGACAAACGTGAGGGTTTTGTGGGCGCCGAACACCATCCAAGCCTGCTTCTGACCATATCGGCCGAGCCAAACTCCCGCCACTAGATCTCATCACCTGCTCTGGATCAATGGGAATCTGGCTCGGGTTAAACTCCTCCCCTTTCCTCGCCTTCCCCTTGACTTGCTTGTAAGAGGTAGTGTGAGCCATGGCATACAGGTCGTACCCCTCTGGCACCTTATCCGTCTTATTGTAGCATGCCTGAAAGAGATAAACAAAGTAAATTAGAAATTAAAGGGCTCAAGCTAGCATGATGAATGAATTGCATTAATCATGAAGCAAACCACATACCCAATTCCGCCCGAACTAATATAAGCTGGAGCTACCTTGATGGTGTGGCACACCTTCAATTTGCGCACATTTGTCCTTGGCCTCAGTCGGCTCCCCTTCCACCTTTCAACACCTGCCATAACAAAGAGTAAACGAAATTAGTACAACATAAAAAAATACCAACATGAATAATAATATGTATATCACTTAAGTGTATCATCCTCAAGTACAACATAAAAAAATGAATACCTAACACTAATAATAATCTCGATCAGTACCATCAATAAATGCATAATCATCATCATCACTATAATCAATGACGGGCTCATAGGGTTCAGTGGCATCAACATGTGGAAGGCCACCTTTACGTAATCGGTCAAGCATTGACAGGTCATCCGCAGCAGTAACCTCTTCTTGTCCCGGCTCTTCTTGTTCCTCCTCTGGGGTGATGTGGGATTCACTATCGTTGTCTACTTCAATGTTTTGGGGTGAAGTATACTGGTTCTTGAAACGCTTTTTGGAAAGACGTGTCTCTTGGAAGAATTCTCCTTCATATGTGTCTGGGTTAATGTGAGGTTCATAATCCTCTTCCTTTGGGGAATATAGTCTAGCATGTGGCGGCACTTCATAAACGACATCCCAACCTTTCAGATTTGGATTAGTTTGGCAGGCCCAAGGTAGATAGAATACTTGGGTCGCCTGTTGAGCCATAATATAGACATCAGGAACATCTAAATGGGTGCTTTGGTTGATTTCAATTAGCCCTATATGTTCATGAGTCCTTCTAGTCTCCTTCGGCTGAAACCAATAACATTTGAAGACTACGACATTCGGTGGGTTTTCACCATAGAATAGAAGTTCATAAATTGCTTCAACTCCATAATACTCGGTACCTCCTTCGCCGATAGAATATACACAACAATTTGTAGAATTTCGGTCGGCCATAGATAGCTCTTTGCCATAGGTACGAAAGTGATACCCGTTGATGTCGTATTTGTCAAATGAACGGACCTTATAGTCAAAACCATTAGTGACTTGTCTCAATTCGGCGTCCATAGACTCTGAATTAGCCTAAAAGTTTAATATGAAAGGATTGTTGCATTACGCACAAATTAGCGAATGAAATGAAATTTGTCTAATAGAAATTACCGTTTGTTTGAACCAAGAGATGAAACCGGGATAGCCGCCTCCTTGCTTTGCGAGAAGCTCATACTCTTCGACGGAATCCTTTTGGATCACCGCTCCATACGAGAATAGGGTGACGTATCGACTGTATGAAATATCCAAGAATAAGAGCAGTTCAAAGGAAATAGAAGTTGCGAAACAATGTACCGAGAACTTACTCGATGTACGGCCGCACTTCTATCAGGTTGTTGAAGATATACAACAAAATGTTCCACCATTCTTCATTATCCAAAGATACTGGATTTGAAACACTGGCTGGTGCGAGATTCCCTTTGAATAGGCTGAGGTTGGATCCACCCTTTTTAGGCTCGTCAGCATTGTACCGAGGCTTCGGATTATGCAAATGACGATTTTTGGTTTCGTAGTGTGCTGTCACGAAGTTTGCCGCCTCCTCAGTGATGAATGCCTCAGCCATCGACGCTTCAATTCTACGTTTATTTTTACATTTTTCTCGAAGCGTCTTCTGCGTCCTCTCAGTTGGGTAGCACCAACGATTTTGCACGCCCCCCCCCCCCAATCTTGCCTCGGTAGGGAGACGCAAAATCAAATGCTGCATTGGATTAAAGAAGCCCGGTGGAAAGATCTTCTCTAACTTGCAGATCAACTCCGGCACCAACTCTTCCATTTCTTCTAGCACGCTAGGCGATAGTTCTTTCGCACAAAGAACACGGAAGAAATAGTTGAGTTCTGCCAGTACTAGCCATTCATCCTCAGGGATGAAGCCACGCAACATCACCGGTGTTACCCGCTCAATCCATATGTGCCAATCATGACTCTTGAGACCAAATATCTTCAATTTATCAAGACTCGCTCCCTCTTTAGATTCGCTGCATACCCATCGGGGAACATCAACTGCATTTTCACCCACAAGATAATTTCCCTCATAGCTGGCCTTCCAGGATTGAACAATGCCTTTGGCTTCATCCAGTTCTGCTTTCCTTTCGGTTCTTTCATGTTTTGTAACGGCCTATCACATAGCGCCTCCAGATCGACTCTAGCCTTAGTATTATCCTTTGACTTCCAATCTATGCCGAACAATGTACCAAAAAGTGCCTCGGCAATATTCTTCTCAGTGTGCATCACGTTGATGTTGTGTGGGCAAAGGAGGTCTTTGAAGTAAGACAGATCCCATAAGCATGTTTTGTGAGTCCAGGCGTGCTCAGAATTATACCCCTTGAACTACCCTGGACGCTCTGGATCTGGCTCGAGAGCATTTAACTGATCCAGGGTCTGTTGGCCTGTCAACGCAGGTGGTGCAGAGTTTTTTACAACTCTACCTCTGATGAAGTTCTTCTTGTCTTTCCTGAACTTATGGCGAGGATCCAGGAACTGTCTATGCATGTCGAAGCAAGAAAACTTGCGACCGGACTGAAGCCAACAAAACTAAAGAGCTCCCTTGCATGTGGGGCACGGGAACCTTCCATGCACACACCAGCCAACGAATAGCGCATACGCCGGCAAGTCATGCATCGAGTACATGTACCAGACACGCATTATGAAGTTTTGTTTGCTATAGGCGTCGTATGTCTTGAACCCATTATCTCAGGCTTCTTGCAATTCGTCCTTAAGCGGCTGCATGTACACATTCATATTTTTCCTCAGATAGTTGGGCCCTGGAGTTATCAACGTCAGGAAAATGTTCTTTCTTTGCAAAATCTCTCCGGGGGGAGATTGAGTGGAAAGACAAATACGGGCCAACAACTCTATTGGGCTGCCGTCATACCAAACACACTGAACCCATCCATGCTGATGCCGACTCGAGGATGCCTCGGATCTGCCGCTTTGTCAGCATGTAATTCATCAAACTTTTTCCATGCAACACCATCCGGTGTGTGTACCATCATTAGATTCCCATTTGCATCTAGTTCGGTTCTTTTGCCTGTTTTGTGCCATGTCATCTGTCTGGCCGTCTCTTCGACCATGAAAAGACATTGAAGTCTTGGTACAATTGGCATATACTGAAGAACACTAACGGGGATTTTGGTCTGTGTCTTCTCACCCATACCGTTGTCTACCACAATATACCTAGAAGACTTGCAAATGGGACAATAGTTCAAGTTCGCATAGTCAAGCCTAAATAAGGCACATCCTTTGTCACAGGCATGTATCTTCTCATAGGGCATCTTCAGTGCACGGAGGATTTTGTCCGACTGGTACATGTTTGCAGGCATTACATGGCCTTTGGGTAGAAAGTGTCCAAATACTGTCATAATTGCGTCGCAGCATTCTCTGCCCAAGTTGAATCGAGCCTTCAGAGCCATTACTTGTGAGATGGCATCCAACTGACAAAGCTCAGTGTGCTCGTGGAGCGGACGTTTTGAAGACTCCAAGATTTCATTGAAGGCCTTTGCAGATTCTTCCATCTCCTCGTCCTAATCCTGAGCATCATCATAGTCTTGCACCATGTTTTCCATCCCGGTACCATGCTCGTCGGTGCAAGGACGATCCACCTCAGTTCGGTCACGTTGGGCAGACTCACCATGAAATGTCCACACCGTATAATCGGGAGTAAAACCATTCTTCTGCAGGTGTTTGCCCATTTCAGCCTCTGTCCTCTTTTCCCAATTGCCGCACTGGAAACAGGGGCACCAGTTTTTCCTCTGGCCATTTGCAAATGTGGCTTGCACAAACCCCTTGGTTTTTGTGAACCATTCAGCGCTCCATTTGTTCTGACCAGCGTGACCGGTATACATCCATGCACGATCACTCATCTTGACTTTCAGAGCTACTGGACACACAACAATTATATATATAATTCACCATGTATATATTCATCAGTTGATCTACTTTGTCAATTTTATTACGTCCATGCAACCTACACTCTAATAGGTAATGATAGATCCTAATCCCACCCGAGTATGTGTAGATTGGGTTCATTTTCCCATGCTATGCTCCGGATCCGACGCAAAATGTCAGCAGCACCTCCCCGCTGTTCTCCTGATACACATGTCTACAATAAACAGAGAGGATGTGTACCCGGAGAACAACAAGGGAGGCACTAACAAAATTTATGCGTCGGATCCAGAGCAAAGCATATGGGAATATGAACCCAATCTACACATACTCGGGCTGTCCATGGATAGCGTTGGACAATTCGGAAGAATCAAGGTTATAAATATGCAAATGCATGCATATTTATAACTATGACGCTTTCGAATAGGAGACACATATTGGTTACGCATACTGATGATTCAAGACACATATATAGCTAGCTATCAAATTTCATCGGCACGAACACCAGAACAGAGCAAATAATTAATGGGGGAGGAGGACATATCATTTGTGCTCACCCACGAACAAAGGGGCAGAGCTCGTTAAACGCACGGCGAGGTCGTCGAACACCAAACCTCGCAGCGGTGAAACAACTGCACATTTAAATCAACCCGATCAACACAATTATATATGATGTTTTTTGTCGGTGTACTAGAATAGGGGTACCCTAGTATCCCGAACTTGTTCACGGGCAGTTGCAGCGCCCCGCGGCAAGGCTTGCCGGGCGACCGCCAAGGTCCTCCGTGGTTCCCTTGGAGCCATTCAAGAACAAAGTATTCAAGCCAAGGAGACAAGGCCCCGGCAAGAGGAGCTTGCCGGGAAGGCCAACCAAGGCATCTCAAGGAACTTGCCGCAACGTGCCACGCGTCCCGGCAAGGCCTGGTGAGCGACAAGCTTCCGGGCACGACAAGACAACGACAGCGGCAAGGCGCTTGCCGCGGCAAGTAACCACCCTGTACCCACGCTCCAGCACATCCACCAACGTGTCGCCCTGGGGCCTTTCCAGGCGCGCGTGGCAGGAGGCTGTGCAGCCAGCGGTGCGCGGTGGCATGCGAGGATGACGAGATCGCCATCATGGCGAACGGTGGCGTCCCTAACGGTCCTTTTCTGCACTGTTTGGGCGACACAGACGGGCATTTAATGCATTGTCCCCTGCCGTCAGGGGTAGGTAGGATACACTGTACAAGTAGTTGTACCAACCGCAACTCCTTTTACATTTTTACCCTTGTCTGCGTTGCCACCTGTCGGTGACCCCTTGAACATATAAAAGGAGGCCCATGCGCAACATAGAGAGGGGTTCGAAGGCCAAAAATACACACGCGCTCGGTCTCGTTAGCAGCACGAATGTACTGTAGCATTCAGCGCTCCCGAGCAAGAACACAATACAATCAGACAAGCAGCAGTAGGAGTATTATCTCTCCGGAGAGCTCCGAAGCTGGGTAAACTGCTCGTGTGCTTCGCCTCGATCTACTCTTCGTGTGATCTCCGCCCCCCACCGAACCGAAAGGGGCTTGGTCCGCCGGTCCCATAGGTGTTCGTGGATCAGCTTCCCCGACATCTGCCGGAGAATGCTCCCTTGCAGGGGAAGCCTCCCTTGGCGGTGTAGTCGAAGCAGATAGCACTTCGGGAGCGGCCTCCGGGCCCTCCTGGTGAGGCTGCTCTGCTCCTACACAAACCAACAGACAGATATCAGCAAAAGAAGAGCATCCATGGGCGCCTGACAACATGAAGTAAACCATATACTTACGTGGGGGGCTGCTCTGAGAAATGGTTCCCGGGTCCGACAAGGTGGTTTCGGACATGTCCTCTGCCGTCGTGGTGGGGTCGTCCTCGATGACAATCACCGGGGCCTTGGCTCTCTTCGCCGCTCTCTGGGCCAGAGTCCTGAAAAGGGATGAGTTCAGAGTCAAGCCAATCAGATACAAGACAAAGACAGCAAGAATCGAAGAATTACATGTACAGCAAGCGGATCTTACTCTTCCTCTTCATCGTCGGAGCTGAGCGCAGAGAGATCGAAGTCCGGCTCGCCTCTGGTGCGGCGAGGCGGAGGAGTAGGCTCCCTTGCCCGCTTGGCAGGTGCAGTAGCGGTGGACCGGGAGGACCCCGCTCTAGTTGCCGCCGCAGCGTGAGGTCGAGCGCGTCGCGCGGTGCGGCGGCTGCTGGCCCGTCTGCCGCCCTGCTATGTCCCCGGCCTTGCGGAGACGCCTCCTTGTTGGAGCTGGGGGCTCCGCTTGCGGCGAGCTGGCTGAAGGTGGGGAGGAGGAGCCGATCTGCAACGGGTCGCCCGCGCCCTCGGCGGGCTCGCTCGGCTCATCTTCGGGCCCGGCGAGCTCTTCCTCGCCGGCAAACTCCTCGCGCTCGGCAAGGCTTGCCGCCTCCGCTGCCTTCGCCTCCTCCACGGTGAATCCAAATACGCCCGCGGCAGCAGCTGCTGCCGCCTCTTCCAGCCTGGTGGCGATGCGCTGCATCTCCGCATCGGTGGTGTCGCGGGTGAGGCTCTTCTGCTCGTCGGCGTGGACCGGCAGTTCTACCAAGACATCGAAGAACTCCTGCACGATGGCGTCTGCCGGCTCTTGCCAAGTTGGAACGATGTCGTGAGAGTCGCATAGAGGCATCATTGCACGGATGCGGTCAAGCGAAGAATTGTTGCACAGCGGAACGACATCCCGCGGCAACATGAACGGATGCTGGGGGGGCGCGCTTGAACAGGTCCAGGAGCATCGCGTCCAGCTCCAGAACAGTGAAGTTAAAATTGAGGCCCGGCCGCAGCCTCATGATATCCGCCGAGTTCTGGAACTCCGAGGCGGGTCTCCCCCTCTCCTGCAGGGGGGCGATGCGGCGGCGAAGGAAATCTGCGCCAACTACGCCCACAGTAAGCCCGGCAAGCCTGAGGCGTAGGATCTGCGTGACGGCGATTTTTAGCCTGTCGTCTTCCGGGGCCACATTGCTCCAATCGTTACCACGCACTATTGGGGCTTGGCGCAGGGCGGTAAATGGCTGCGGGTTCTCCTCGACGACCCAGCACCACTCTGCTCTCCACTCCTCCCATTTGCTGCGGAGCTCTCCCTCTAGATAGGCTTCCTTCTTGCCGACCCTCGAGATCCAAGCAATTCCGCTGGCAAGGGGCTCTCCTCTCTCGACTCGAGGCATAAAAAATTGGCAGAAAAGGGCTACGTTTGGGTGGACTCCGACAAAGTTTTCACACAAATGTGCGAAAACTTCCATGGTCAGAACAGCATTGGGGGTGAAATCAAGGAGGTGGAACCCGTAGGTGTTCATGATATCGCAGAAGAATTCAGAGAAGGGCGGGCAGAGCCCGCAGTAGAAGAACAACGCAAAGAAGGGGTACCCGTTCGGAGCCAATCTCGAAGCACTGGCCGGGAGTACCTTCGTGCGCGGATGCGCTCGCGTCTCCGTCGACCAGAAGAGGTAGTAGTACTCCCTCAGCTCCTTCACGTCAAGCTGAGGGGGGAAGATGGCCCGCTCCTTTCGCAGCGCCGCAAGCCGCTGCGCCTCGGCCCACTTCACGCCCTTCCCCTTGTCGGCTTTCGGAGCCATGGCGGAAGTGGTGCGGGAGATCGATGGCGTGGTGGTGCTGGTGGCAGGGGGGGTGGACCGCTGCTCTCTTTCGGCTTTGAGAAGAAGGAGGGGAGCGGCGGAGATTTTCGAGAATGGAGTAACAACCGGTGAAGTGGGCAAACTGACCCTGTTTCCCCTGCTTATAAAGAGGGAGGGGGCGGACGTTTCGCCCTTCCGAATAAAGAAACCACCCAGAATCTCTCCCACGATGCCGCATTCAACGCGTGCCGTTCGGGGAGGGCGCGGTGGATACGGAGTAAGATACGGCGTAACCCAGGGCGCGCGTGCCCGTGCCCTGTTTTGGGCCTGGCCCAACAGCGCTCGGCACCGTGTGTGGCCCAGGCCCGGGGGCTCCTGTCGGTGTACTAGAATAGGGGTACCCTAGTATCCCGAACTTGTGCACGGGCAGTTGCAGCGCCCCGCGGCAAGGCTTGCCGGGCGACCGCCAAGGTCCTCCGTGGTTCCCTTGGATCCATTCAAGAACAGAGTATTCAAGCCAAGGAGACAAGGCCCCGGCAAGAGGAGCTTGCCGGGAAGGCCAACCAAGGCATCTCAAGGAACATGCCGCAACGCGCCGCGCGTCCCGGCAAGGCCTGGTGAGCGACAAGCTTCCGGGCGCGACAAGACAATGACCGCGGCAAGGCGCTTGCCGCGGCAAGTAACCACCCTGTACCCACGCTCCAGCACATCCACCAACGTGTCGCCCTGGGGCCTTTCCAGGCGCGCGTGGCAGGAGGCTGTGCAGCCAGTGGTGCGCGGTGGCATGCGAGGATGACGAGATCGCCATCATGGCGAACGGTGGCGTCCCTAACGGTCCTTTTCTGCACTATTTGGGCGACACAGACGGGCATTTAATGCCCTTGTCCCCTGCCGTCAGGGGTAGGTAGGATACACTGTACAAGTACTTGTACCAACCGCAGCTCCTTTTACGGTTTTACCCTTGTCTGCGTTGCCACCTGTCGGTGACCCCTTGAACATATAAAAGGAGGCCCATGCGCAACGTAGAGAGGGGTTCGAAGGCCAAAAATACACACGCGCTCGGTCTCGTTAGCAGCACGAATGTACTGTAGCATTCAGCGCTCCCGAGCAAGAACACAATACAATCAGACAAGCAGCAGTAGGAGTATTATCTCTCCGGAGAGCTCCGAAGCTGGGTAAACTGCTCGTGTGCTTCACCTCGATCTGCTCTTCATGTGATCTCCGCCCCCCGCCGAACCGAAAGGGGCTTGGTCCGCCGGTCCCATAGGTGTTCGTGGATCAGCTTCCCCGACATCTGCCGGAGAATGCTCCCTTGCCGGGGAAGCCTACCTTGGCGGTGTAGTCGAAGCAGATAGCACTTCGGGAGCGGCCTCCGGGCCCTCCTGGTGAGGCTGCTCTTCTCCTACACAAACCAACAGATAGATATCAGCAAAAGAAGAGCATCCATGCGTGCCTGACAACATGAAGTAAACCATATACTTACGCGGGGGGCTGCTCTGAGAAATGGTTGCCGGGTCCGACAAGGTGGTTTCGGACATGTCCTCTGCCGTCGTGGTGGGGTCGTCCTCGATGACAATCACCGGGGCCTTGGCTCTCTTCGCCGCTCTCTGGGCCAGAGTCCTGAAAAGGGATGAGTTCAAAGTCAAGCCGATCAGATACAAGACAAAGACAGCAAGAATCGAAGAATTACATGTACAGCAAGGGGATCTTACTCTTCCTCTTCGTCGTCGGAGCTGAGCGCAGAGAGATCAAAGTCCGGCTCGCCTCTGGTGCGGCGAGGCGGAGGAGTAGGCTCCCTTGCCCGCTTGGCAGGTGCAGTAGCGGTGGACCGGGAGGACCCCGCTCTAGTTGCCGCCGCAGCGTGAGGTGCTCCCGCGGCAACAGTGCTTGCCGCGGTCGAGCGCGTCGTGCGGTGCGGCGGCTGCTGGCCCGTCTGCCGCCCCGCTACGTCCCCGGCCTTGCGGAGACGCCTCCTTGTTGGAGCTGGGGGCTCCGCTTGCGGCGAGCTGGCTGAAGGTGGGGAGGAGGAGGAGCCGATCTGCAACGGGTCTCCCGCGCCCTCGGCGGGCTCGCTCGGCTCATCTTCAGGCCCGGCGAGCTCTTCCTCGCCGGCAAACTCCTCGCGCTCGGCAAGGCTTGCCGCCTCCGCTGCCTTCGCCTCCTCCACGGTGAATCCAAATACGCCCGCGGCAGTAGCTGCTGCCGCCTCTTCCAACCTGGTGGCGATGCGCTGCATCTCCGCATCGGTGGTGTCGCGGGTGAGGCTCTTCTGCTCGCCGGCGCGGACCGGCACTTCTACCAAGCCATTGAAGAACTCCTGCACGATGGCGTCTGCCGGCTCTTGCCAAGTTGGAACGATGCCGTGAGAGTCGCATAGCAGCATCATTGCACGGATGCGGTCAAGCGAAGAATTGTTGCACAGCGGAACGACATCCCGCGGCAACATGAACGGATGCTGGGGGGTGCGCTTGAACAGCTCCAGGAGCATCGCGTCCAGCTCCAGAATAGTGAAGTTAAAATTGAGGCCCGGCCGCAGCCTCATGATATCCGCCGAGTTCTGGAACTCCGAGGCGGGTCTCCCCCTCTCCTGCAGGGGGGCGATGCGGCGGCGAAGGAAATCTGCGCCAACTGCGCCCACAGTAAGACCGGCAAGCCTGAGGCGTAGGATCCGGGTGACGGCAATTTTTAGCCTGTCGTCTTCCGGGGCCACATTCCTCCAATCGTTACCACGCGCTATTGGGGCTTGGCGCAGGGCGGTAAATGGCTGCGGGTTCTCCTCGACGACCCAGTACCACTCTGCTCTCCACTCCTCCCATTTGCTGCGGAGCTCTCCCTCTAGATAGGCTTCCTTCTTGCCGACCCTCGAGATCCAAGCAATTCCGCTGGCAAGGGGCTCTCCTCTCTCGACTCGAGGCATAAAAAAGTGGCGGAAAAGGGCTACGTTTGGGTGGACTCCGACAAAGTTTTCGCACAAATGTGCGAAAACTGCCATGGTCAGAACGACATTGGGGGTGAAATCAAGGAGGCGGAACCCGTAGGTGTTCATGATATCGCAGAAGAATTCTGAGAAGGGCGGGCAGAGCCCGCAGTAGAAGAACAACGCGAAGAAGGGGTACCCGTTCGGAGCCAATCTCGAAGCACTGGCCGGGAGTACCTTCGTGCGCGGATGCGCTCGCGTCTCCGTCGACCAGAAGAGGTAGTAGTACTCCCTCAGCTCCTTCGCGTCAAGCTGAGGGGGGAATATGGCCCGCTCCTTTCGCAGCGCCGCAAGCCGCTGCGCCTCGGCCGACTTCACGCCCTTCCCCTTGTCGGCTTTCGGGGCCATGGCGGAAGTGGTGGGGGAAATCGATGGCGTGGTGGTGCTGGTGGCAGCGGGGGGTGGAGCGCTGCTCTCTTTCGGCTTTGAGAAGAAGGAGGGGAGCGGCGGAGATTTTCGAGAATGGAGTAACAACCGGCGAAGTGGGCAAACTGCCATTGTTTCCCCTGCTTATAAAGAGGGAGGGGGCGGACGTTTCGCCCTTCCGAATAAAGAAACCACCCAGAATCTCTCCCACGATGCCGCATTCAACGCGTGCCGTTCGGGGAGGGCGCGGTGGATACGGAGTAAGATACGGCGTAACCCAGGCCGCGCGTGCCCGTGCCCTGTTTTGGGCCTGGCCCAACAGCGCTCGGCACCGTGTGTGGCCCAGGCCCGGGGGCTCCTATCGGTGTACTAGAATAGGGGTACCCTAGTATCCCGAACTTGTGCACGGGCAGTTGCAGCGCCCCGCGGCAAGGCTTGCCGGGCGACCGCCAAGGTCCTCCGTGGTTCCCTTGGAGCAATTCAAGAACAAAGTATTCAAGCCAAGGAGACAAGGCCCCGACAAGAGGAGCTTGCCGGGAAGGCCAACCAAGGCATCTCAAGGAACTTGCCGCAACGCGCCGCGCGTCCCGGCAAGGCCTGGTGAGCGACAAGCTTCCGGGCACGACAAGACAACGACCGCGGCAAGGCGCTTGCCGCGGCAAGTAACCACCCTGTACCCGCGCTCCAGCACATCCACCAACGTGTGGCAGGAGGCTGTGCGTGGCAGGAGGCTGTGCAGCCAGCGGTGCGCGGTGGCGCGCGTGGCAGGAGGCTGTGCAGCCAGCGGTGCGCGGTGGCATGCGAGGATGACGAGATCGCCATCATGGCGAACGGTGGCGTCCCTAACGGTCCTTTTCTGCACTGTTTGGGCGACACAGACGGGCATTTAATGCCCTTGTCCCCTGCCGTCAGGGGTAGGTAGGATACACTGTACAAGTAGTTGTACCAACCGCAACTCCTTTTACGTTTTTACGCTTGTCTGCGTTGCCACATGTCGGTGACCCCTTGAACATATAAAAGGAGGCCCATGCGCAACGTAGAGAGGGGTTCGAAGGCCAAAAATACACACGTGCTCAGTCTCGTTAGCAGCACGAATGTACTGTAGCATTCAGCGCTCCCGAGAAAGAACAAAATACAATTAGACAAGCAGCAGTAGGAGTATTATCTCTCCGGAGAGCTCCGAAGCTGGGTAAACTGCTCGTGTGCTTTGCCTCGATCTGCTCTTCGTGTGATCTCCGCCCCCCGCTGAACCTAAATGGGCTTGGTCCGCCAGTCCCATAGGTGTTCGTGGACCAGCTTCCCCGACATTTTTCATAACAAAATCGAAAAATATATGACCTAACTCATAATTCACAAATATAAGAACCCGTCGGCCTCGAGGG
>NC_041385.1:294086936-294087528 GCF_002162155.2 Triticum dicoccoides
TATATATGATGTTTTTCATATCAAAATCGAAAAATATATGACCTAACTAATAATTCACAAATATAAGAACCTGTCGACCTCGGGGGTTCGGGTGTCGGGTTGTCTGGGTGTCGTGTCGGGGTCGGGGTGTTAGGGTCAGGGGTCAGTGGGTCGGGGTGTCGGGGTCAGGGGGGTCAGGGGGTCGGGGTGTGGTGTCGGGGTCAGGGGGTTGGGGTGTTTCCTTCTATCCTTCTTCTTCTTTCGTTCTCTTCTTCTTCTTCTTCTTTCCTTTCTTCTTCTTGTTCTTTCATCTTTTTTCTACTTTTTTACTTCTTTTCGTTTCTTCTTTTCTTCTTCTTCTTCTACTTCTTCTTCTTTTCTTCTTCTTCTTTTTTCATCTTTCTACTACTTCTACTTCTTCTACTACTTCTAATTCTTTTCTAACACTAACACTAACACAATCTAGCACTAACAATTAAACAGCAAAAATATATATGAAAAAACAGAAAAAAAAGTAGTAGTCCCTCACCGGAGCAATGGGACGGTCGGTGGGGGGGCATCGGGCGGCGCCGCCGGGCGGCGGGGGCGTCGCCGGGCTGCGAGGGCAGCATCG